>NW_022611280.1:0-116498 GCF_004382195.2 Drosophila sechellia
CCAAAAATTTTGCACAAGAATGCGCATTTTGATGCCAAATGAGAGATTTTTCGGTTTAAACTACCGGCGAACTGGAATTCCAGAAGGTGACCAACATTAGTTGGTTTTCAGTAGACACCGCTACTGATTATCATCGCCTGTGTATCTAAATCGAAAGATCCAAAAATTTTGCACAAAAATGCGCATTTGTGTATCCAAATTGAGAGATTTTTCGGTTTAAATTACCAGGCGAACGAACAAGAATTCCAGAAGGTGACCAACGATTAGTTGGTTTTCAGTAGACACCGCGCTACTGATTATCATCGCCTGGTATCTAAAATCGAAGATCCAAAATTTTGCACAAAATGCGCATTTGTAGCCAAATTGAGAGATTTTTCGGTTTAAATACCAGGCGAACGGAATTCCAGAATGACCAACGATAAGTTGGTTTTCAGTAGACACCGCTACTGATTATCATCGCCTGGTATCTAAAATCGAAAAATCCAAAAATTTTTCACAAAAATGCGCATTTTGAGAGATTTTTCGGTTTAAACTACCAGGCGAACGAATTCCAGAAGGTGACCAACGATAGTTGGTTTTCAGTAGACACCCGCTACTGATTATCATCGCCTGGTATCTAAAATCGAAAGATCCAAAAATTTTGCACAAAAATGCGCATTTTGTATGCCAAATTGAGAGATTTTTCGGTTTAAATTACCAGGCGCAAGGAATTCCAGAAGGTGACCAACGATTAGTTGGTTTTCAGTAGACACCGCTACTGATTATCATCGCCTGGTATCTAAAATCGAAAATCCAAAAATTTTGCACAAAAATGCGCATTTTGTAAGCCAAATTGAGAGATTTTTCGGTTTAAACTACCAGGCGAACTGGAATTCCAGGAGGTGACCAACGATAGTTGGTTTTCAGTAGACACCAGCTACTGATTATCATCGCCTGGTATCTAAAATCGAAAATCCAAAAATTTTGCACAAAAAGCGCATTTTGTATGCCAAATTGAGAGATTTTTCGGTTTAAATTACCAGGCGAACAAGAATTCCAGAAGGTGACCAACGATAAGTTGGTTTTCAGTAGAACCACCGCTACTGATTATCATCGCCTGGTATCTAAATCGAAAGATCCAAAAATTTTGCACAAAAAGCGCATTTTGTAAGAAGAGAGATTTTTCGGTTTAAACTACCAGGCGAACTGGAATTCCAGAAGGTGACCAACGATTAGTTGGTTTTCAGTAGACACCCGCTACTGATTATCATCGCCTGGTATCTAAAATCGAAAGATCCAAAAATTTTGCACAAAATGCGCATTTTGTAGCCAAATTGAGAGATTTTTCGGTTTAAACTACCAGGCGAACTGGAATTCCAGAGGTGACCAACGATAAGTTGGTTTTCAGTAGACACCAGCTACTGATTATCATCGCCTGGTATCTAAAATCGAAAATCCAAAAATTTTGCACAAAAATGCGCATTTTGTATGCCAAATTGAGAGATTTTTCGGTTTAAATTACCAGGCGAACAAGAATTCCAGAAGGTGACCAACGATAGTTGGTTTTCAGTAGACACCAGCTACTGATTATCATCGCCTGGTATCTAAAATCGAAAAATACAAAAATTTTGCACAAAAATGCGCATTTTGTAGGCCAAATTGAGAGATTTTTCGGTTTAAATTACCAGGCGAACAAGGAATTCCAGAAGGTGACCAACGATATAGTTGGTTTTCAGTAGACACCCCTACTGATTATCATCGCCTGGTATCTAAAATCGAAAATCCAAAAATTTTCACAAAAATGCGCATTTTGTAGAGAATTGATTCGGTTTAAATACCGGAACTGAATTCCAGGAGATGAAACAAAGGTGACCAACGATTAGTTGGTTTTCAGTAGACACCCGCTACTGATTATCATCGCCTGGTATCTAAAATCGAAAGATCCAAAATTTTGCACAAAAATGCGCATTTTGTAGCCAAATTGAGAGATTTTTCGGTTTAAATACCAGGCGAACGAATTCCAGAAGGTGACCAACGATAAGTTGGTTTTCAGTAGACACCCGCTACTGATTATCATCGCCTGGTATCTAAAATCGAAAATCCAAAAATTTTGCACAAAAATGCGCATTTTGTATGCCAAATTGAGAGATTTTTCGGTTTAAACTACCAGGCGAACAGAATTCCAGAGGTGACCAACGATTAGTTGGTTTTCAGTAGACACCGCTACTGATTATCATCGCCTGGTATCTAAAATCGAAAGATCCAAAAATTTTGCACAAAAATGCGCATTTTGTATGCCAAATTGAGAGATTTTTCGGTTTAAATTACCAGGCGAACAAGGATTCCAGAAGGTGACCAACGATTAGTTGGTTTTCAGTAGACACCCGCTACTGATTATCATCGCCTGGTATCTAAAATCGAAAGATCCAAAAATTTTGCACAAAATGCGCATTTTGTAGCCAAATTGAGAGATTTTTCGGTTTAAATTCCAGGCGAACAAGAATTCCAGAAGGTGACCAACGATAGTTGGTTTTCAGTAGACACCGCTACTGATTATCATCGCCTGGTATCTAAAATCGAAAAATCCAAAAATTTTTTTCACAAAAATGCGCACTTTGAGAGATTTTTCGGTTTAAACTACCAGGCGAACTGGAATTCCAGAAGGTGACCAACGATTAGTTGGTTTTCAGTAGACACCGCTACTGATTATCATCGCCTGGTATCTAAAATCGAAAGATCCAAAAATTTTGCACAAAAATGCGCATTTTGTAGGCCAAATTGAGAGATTTTTCGGTTTAAATTACCAGGCGAACAAGAATTCCAGAAGGTGACCAACGATAAGTTGGTTTTCAGTAGACACCCGCTACTGATTATCATCGCCTGGTATCTAAAATCGAAAAATCCAAAAATTTTGCACAAAAATGCGCATTTTGTATGCCAAATTGAGAGATTTTTCGGTTTAAATTACCAGGCGAACAGAATTCCAGAAGGTGACCAACGATATTGGTTTTCTGTAGACACCCGCTACTGATTATCATCGCCTGGTATCTAAAATCGAAAGATCCAAAACTTTTGCACAAAAATGCGCATTTTGTAGCCAAATTGAGAGATTTTTCGGTTTAAATTACCAGGCGAACAAGAATTCCAGAAGGTGACCAACGATAAGTTGGTTTTCAGTAGACACCGCTACTGATTATCATCGCCTGGTATCTAAAATCGAAAGATCACAAAATTTTGCACAAAAATGCGCATTTTGTATGCCAAATTGAGAGATTTTTCGGTTTAAACTACCAGGCGAACAGGAATTCCAGAAGGTGACCAACGATAGTTGGTTTTCAGTAGACACCCTACTGATTATCATCGCCTGGTATCTAAAATCGAAAATCCAAAAATTTTCACAAAAATGCGCATTTTGTAGCAAATGAGATTTTTCGGTTTAAATTACCAGGCGAACGGAATTCCAGAAGGTGACCAACGATAAGTTGGTTTTCAGTAGACACCCGCTACTGATTATCATCGCCTGGTATCTAAAATCGAAAGATCCAAAAATTTTCACAAAAATGCGCATTTTGTATGCCAAATTGAGAGATTTTTCGGTTTAAATTACCAGGCGAACAAGAATTCCAGAAGGTGACCAACGATAGTTGGTTTTCAGTAGACACCGCTACTGATTATCATCGCCTGGTATCTAAAATCGAAAGATCCAAAAAATTTTGCACAAAAATGCGCATTTTGTAGGCCAAATTGAGAGATTTTCGGTTTAAATTACCAGGCGAACAAGGAATTCCAGAAGGGTGACAACGATAAGTTGGTTTTCAGTAGACACCCGCTACTGATTATCATCGCCTGGTATCTAAAATCGAAAATCCAAAAATTTTGCACAAAAATGCGCATTTTGTAAGCCAAATTGAGAGATTTTTCGGTTTAATAATCATAACCAGGCGAACAAGGAATTCCAGAAGGTGACCAACGATAAGTTGGTTTTCAGTAGACACCCGCTACTGATTATCATCGCCTGTATCTAAAATCGAAGATCCAAAATTTTGCACAAAAAGCGCATTTTGTATGCCAAATTGAGAGATTTTTCGGTTTAAATTACCAGGCGAACGAATTCCAGAAGGTGACCAACGATTGTTGGTTTTCAGTAGACACCCGCTACTGATTATCATCGCCTGGTATCTAAAATCGAAAGATCCAAAAATTTTGCACAAAAATGCGCATTTTGTAGCCAAATTGAGAGATTTTTCGGTTTAAATACTACCAGGCGCAACGGAATTCCAGAAGGTGACCAACGATAAGTTGGTTTTCAGTAGACACCGCTACTGATTATCATCGCCTGGTATCTAAAATCGAAAAATCCAAAATTTTGCACAAAAATGCGCATTTTGTAGCCAAATTGAGAGATTTTTCGGTTTAAATTACCAGGCGAACAGAATTCCAGAAGGTGACCAACGATAGTTGGTTTTCAGTAGACACCCGCTACTGATTATCATCGCCTGGTATCTAAAATCGAAAGATCCAAAAATTTTGCACAAAAATGCGCATTTTGTATGCCAAATTGAGAGATTTTTCGGTTTAAATTACCAGGCGAACTGGAATTCCAGAAGGTGACCAACGATAGTTGGTTTTCAGTAGACACCCGCTACTGATTATCATCGCCTGGTATCTAAAATCGAAAAATCCAAAAAATTTTGCACAAAAATGCGCATTTTGTATGCCAAATTGAGAGATTTTTCGGTTTAAATTACCAGGCGAACAAGAATTCCAGAAGGTGACCAACGATATAGTTGTTTTCAGTAGACACCCGCTACTGATTATTCATCGCCTGGTATCTAAAATCGAAAATCCAAAAATTTTGCACAAAAATGCGCATTTTGTAGCCAAATTGAGAGATTTTTCGGTTTAAATACCAGGCGAACAAGAATTCCAGAAGGTGACCAACGATAGTTGGTTTTCAGTAGACACCCTACTGATTATCATCGCCTGGTATCTAAAATCGAAAATCCAAAAATTTTGCACAAAAATGCGCATTTTGTAGCCAAATTGAGAATTTTTCGGTTTAAATTACCAGGCGAACAAGAATTCCAGAAGGTGACCAACGATAAGTTGGTTTTCAGTAGACACCCGCTACTGATTATCATCGCCTGGTATCTAAATCGAAAATCAAAAATTTTGCACAAAAATGCGCATTTTGTATGCCAAATTGAGAGATTTTTCGGTTTAAATTACCAGGCGAACAAGAATTCCAGAAGGTGACCAACGATATAGTTGGTTTTCAGTAGACACCGCTACTGATTATCATCGCCTGGTATCTAAAATCGAAAGATCCAAAAATTTTCACAAAAATGCGCATTTTGTAGCCAAATTGAGAGATTTTTCGGTTTAAATTACCAGGCGAACAGAATTCCAGAAGGTGACCAACGATAAGTTGGTTTTCAGTAGACACCGCTACTGATTATCATCGCCTGGTATCTAAAATCGAAAACCAAAAATTTTGCACAAAAATGCGCATTTTGTAGCCAAATTGAGAGATTTTTCGGTTTAAATTACCAGGCGAACGAAGATTCCAGAAGGTGACCAACGATTAGTTGGTTTTCAGTAGACACCCGCTACTGATTATCATCGCCTGGTATCTAAAATCGAAAATCCAAAAATTTTGCACAAAAATGCGCATTTTGTAACCAAATTGAGAGATTTTTGGTTTAAATTACCAGGCGAACAAGGAATTCCAGAAGGTGACCAACGATAGTTGGTTTTCAGTAGACACCCGCTACTGATTATCATCGCCTGGTATCTAAAATCGAAAATCCAAAAATTTTGCACAAAAATGCGCATTTTGTAAGCCAAATTGAGAGATTTTTCGGTTTAAATACTACCAGGCGAACGGAATTCCAGAAGGTGACCAACGATAGTTGGTTTTCAGTAGACACCGCTACTGATTATCATCGCCTGGTATCTAAAATCGAAAATCCAAAAATTTTGCACAAAAATGCGCATTTTGTAGCCAAATTGAGAGATTTTTCGGTTTAAATTACCAGGCGAACAAGAATTCCAGAAGGTGACCAACGATTTTGGTTTTCAGTAGACACCCGCTACTGATTATCATCGCCTGGTATCTAAAATCGAAGATCCAAAAATTTTGCACAAAATGCGCATTTTGTAGCCAAATTGAGAGATTTTTCGGTTTAAACTACCAGGCGACATGAATTCCAGAAGGTGACCAACGATATTGGTTTTCAGTAGACACCCGCTACTGATTATCATCGCCTGGTATCTAAAATCGAAAGATCCAAAAATTTTGCACAAAAATGCGCATTTTGTAGCCAAATTGAGAGATTTTTCGGTTTAAATACCAGGCGAACAAGAATTCCAGAAGGTGACCAACGATAAGTTGGTTTTCAGTAGACACCCGCTACTGATTATCATCGCCTGGTATCTAAAATCGAAAGATCCAAAAATTTTGCACAAAAATGCGCATTTTGTACCAAATTGAGAGATTTTTCGGTTTAAATTACCAGGCGAACAAGAATTCCAGAAGGTGACCAACGATAAGTTGGTTTTCAGTAGACACCCTACTGATTATCATCGCCTGGTATCTAAAATCGAAAAATCCAAAAATTTTGCACAAAAATGCGCATTTTGTAGAAGAGATTTTTCGGTTTAAATACCAGGCGAACGGAATTCCAGAAGGTGACCAACGATTAGTTGGTTTTCAGTAGACACCCGCTACTGATTATCATCGCCTGGTATCTAAAATCGAAAATCCAAAAATTTTGCACAAAAATGCGCATTTTGTAGCCAAATTGAGAGATTTTTCGGTTTAAATTACCAGGCGAACAAAATTCCAGAAGGTGACCAACGATAGTTGGTTTTCAGTAGACACCGCTACTGATTATCATCGCCTGGTATCTAAAATCGAAAATCCAAAAATTTTGCACAAAATGCGCATTTTGTAGCCAAATTGAGAGATTTTTCGGTTTAAATTACCAGGCGAACAAATTCCAGAAGGTGACCAACGATTGTTGGTTTTCAGTAGACACCCGCTACTGATTATCATCGCCTGGTATCTAAAATCGAAAGATCCAAAATTTTGCACAAAAATGCGCATTTTGTATGCCAAATTGAGAGATTTTTCGGTTTAAATTACCAGGCGAACAAGAATTCCAGAAGGTGACCAACGATAAGTTGGTTTCAGTAGACACCGCTACTGATTATCATCGCCTGGTATCTAAAATCGAAAAATCCAAAATTTGCACAAAAATGCGCATTTTGTAAGCCAAATTGAGAGATTTTTCGGTTTAAATTACCAGGCGAACAAGGAATTCCAGAGGTGACCAACGATAAGTTGGTTTTCAGTAGACACCCGCTACTGATTATCATCGCCTGGTATCTAAAATCGAAAGATCCAAAAATTTTGCACAAAAATGCGCATTTTGTAGCCAAATGAGAGATTTTTCGGTTTAAATTACCAGGCGAACAAGGATTCCAGAAGGTGACCAACGATAAGTTGGTTTTCAGTAGACACCCAGCTACTGATTATCATCGCCTGGTATCTAAAATCGAAAATCCAAAAATTTTCACAAAAATGCGCATTTGTGCCAATTGAGAGATTTTTCGGTTTAAACTACCAGGCGAACTGGAATTCCAGGAGGTGACCAACGATTAGTTGGTTTTCAGTAGACACCCGCTACTGATTATCATCGCCTGGTATCTAAAATCGAAAGATCCAAAAATTTTTGCACAAAAATGCGCATTTTGTATGCCAAATTGAGAGATTTTTCGGTTTAAATTACCAGGCGAACAAGAATTCCAGAAGGTGACCAACGATAAGTTGGTTTTCCGTAGACACCCGCTACTGATTATCATCGCCTGGTATCTAAAATCGAAAATCCAAAAATTTTGCACAAAAATGCGCATTTTGTAGGCCAAATTGAGAGATTTTTCGGTTTAAATTACCAGGCGAACTGGAATTCCAGAAGGTGACCAACGATAAGTTGGTTTTCAGTAGACACCCACTATTAGCCTGGTATCTAAAATCGAAAGATCCAAAAATTTTGCACAAAAATGCGCATTTTGTACCAAATTGAGAGATTTTTCGGTTTAAATTACCAGGCGAACAAATTCCAGAAGGTGACCAACGATAGTTGGTTTTCAGTAGACACCGCTACTGATTATCATCGCCTGGTATCTAAAATCGAAAATACAAAATTTTGCACAAAAATGCGCATTTTGTACCAAATTAGAGATTTTTGGTTTAAATTACCAGGCGCAACGGAATTCCAGAAGGTGACCAACGATAGTTGGTTTTCAGTAGACACCCGCTACTGATTATCATCGCCTGGTATCTAAAACGAAAGATCCAAAAATTTTGCACAAAATGCGCATTTTGTAGCAAATGAATTCGTAAATTGAGAGATTTTTGGTTTAAATACCAGGCGAACTGGAATTCCAGAAGGTGACCAACGATTAGTTGGTTTTCAGTAGACACCCGCTACTGATTATCATCGCCTGGTATCTAAAATCGAAAATCCAAAAATTTTGCACAAAAATGCGCATTTTGTAGCCAAATTGAGAGATTTTTCGGTTTAAATACCAGGCGAAAAGAATTCCAGAAGGTGACCAACGATATTGGTTTTCAGTAGACACCGCTACTGATTATCATCGCCTGGTATCTAAAATCGAAAGATCCAAAAATTTTGCACAAAAATGCGCATTTTGTAGCCAAATTGAGAGATTTTTCGGTTTAAATTACCAGGCGAACAAGAATTCCAGAAGGTGACCAACGATATGTTGGTTTTCAGTAGACACCCGCTACTGATTATCATCGCCTGGTATCTAAAATCGAAAATCCAAAAATTTTTTTCACAAAAATGCGCATTTTGAGAGATTTTTCGGTTTAAACTACCAGGCGAACTGGAATTCCAAAGAGGTGACCAACGATAGTTGGTTTTCAGTAGACACACTACTGATTATCATCGCCTGGTATCTAAAATCGAAAGATCCAAAAATTTTGCACAAAAATGCGCATTTTGTATGCCAAATTGAGAGATTTTTGGTTTAAATACCAGGCGAACAAGAATTCCAGAAGGTGACCAACGATAAGTTGGTTTTCAGTAGACACCGCTACTGATTATCATCGCCTGGTATCTAAAATCGAAAATCCAAAAATTTTGCACAAAAATGCGCATTTTGTATGCCAAATTGAGAGATTTTTCGGTTTAAATTACCAGGCGAACAAGAATTCCAGAAGGTGACCAACGATAAGTTGGTTTTCAGTAGACACCGCTACTGATTATCATCGCCTGGTATCTAAAATCGAAAAATCCAAAAATTTTGCACAAAAATGCGCATTTTGTACCAAATTGAGAGATTTTTCGGTTTAAATTACCAGGCGAACAAGATTCCAGAAGGTGACCAACGATAAGTTGGTTTTCAGTAGACACCCGCTACTGATTATCATCGCCTGGTATCTAAAATCGAAGATCCAAAAACTTTGCACAAAAATGCGCATTTTGTTAGCCAAATTGAGAGATTTTTCGGTTTAAATTACCAGGCGAACAAGGATTCCAGAAGGTGACCAACGATAAGTTGGTTTTCAGTAGACGAACTCTACTGATTATCATCGCCTGGTATCTAAAATCGAAAATCCAAAAATTTTGCACAAAAATGCGCATTTTGTAGAAGAGATTTTTCGGTTTAAATTACCAGGCGAACTGGAATTCCAGGAGGTGACCAACGATAAGTTGGTTTTCAGTAGACACCCGCTACTGATTATCATCGCCTGGTATCTAAAATCGAAAGATCCAAAAATTTTGCACAAAAATGCGCATTTTGTAGCCAAATTGAGAGATTTTTCGGTTTAAATTACCAGGCGAACAAGAATTCCAGAAGGTGACCAACGATAAGTTGGTTTTCAGTAGACACCCGCTACTGATTATCATCGCCTGGTATCTAAAATCGAAAATCCAAAAATTTTGCACAAAATGCGCATTTTGTAGCCAAATTGAGAGATTTTTCGGTTTAAATTACCAGGCGAACAGAATTCCAGAAGGTGACCAACATGTTGTTGTTTTCAGTAGACACCGCTACTGATTATCATCGCCTGGTATCTAAAATCGAAAAATCCAAAAATTTTGCACAAAAATGCGCATTTTGTATGCCAAATTGAGAGATTTTCGGTTTAAACTACCAGCGAACTGGAATTCCAGAAGGTGACCAACGATTAGTTGGTTTTCAGTAGACACCAGCTACTGATTATCATCGCCTGGTATCTAAAATCGAAAATCAAAAATTTTGCACAAAATGCCATTTTGTATGCCAATTGAGAGATTTTCGGTTTAAATTACCAGGCGAACAAGAAATCCAAAGGTGACCAACGATAAGTTGGTTTTCAGTAGACACCGCTACTGATTATCATCGCCTGGTATCTAAAATCGAAAAAATCCAAAAATTTTGCACAAAAAATGCGCATTTGTAGCCAAATTGAGAGATTTTTCGGTTTAAACTACCAGGCGAACTGGAATTCCAGAAGGTGACCAACGATAAATTGGTTTTCAGTAGACACCCGCTACTGATTATCATCGCCTGGTATCTAAAATCGAAGATCCAAAAATTTTGCACAAAAATGCGCATTTTGTAAGCCAAAGTTGGAGAGTATTTTTCGGTGTAAGCTACTGATTATCATCGCCTGGTATCTAAAATCGAAAATCAAAAATTTTGCACAAAAATGCGCATTTTGTAGCCAAATTGAGAGATTTTTCGGTTTAAATACCAGGCGAACGGAATTCCAGAAGGTGACCAACGATAGTTGGTTTTCAGTAGACACCCGCTACTGATTATCATCGCCTGGTATCTAAAATCGAAAGATCCAAAAATTTTGCACAAAAATGCGCATTTTGTAGCCAAATTGAGAGATTTTTCGGTTTAAATACCAGGCGAACAAGAATTCCAGAAGGTGACCAACGATAGTTGGTTTTCAGTAGACACCCGCTACTGATTATCATCGCCTGGTATCTAAAATCGAAAGATCCAAAAATTTTGCACAAAAATGCGCATTTTGTATGCCAAATTGAGAGATTTTTCGGTTTAAATACCAGGCGAAACGGAATTCCAGAGGTGACCAACGATAGTTGGTTTTCAGTAGACACCGCTACTGATTATCATCGCCTGGTATCTAAAATCGAAAGATCCAAAAATTTTGCACAAAAATGCGCTTTTTGTAGGCCAAATTGAGAGATTTTTCGGTTTAAATTACCAGGCGAACAAGAATTCCAGAAGGTGACCAACGATTAATTGGTTTTCAGTAGACACCAGCTACTGATTATCATCGCCTGGTATCTAAAATCGAAAAATCCAAAATTTTGCACAAAAATGCGCATTTTGTATGCCAAATTGAGAGATTTTTCGGTTTAAATTACAGGCGAACAAGATTCCAGAAGGTGACCAACGATAGTTGTTTCAGTAACACCCGCTACTGATTATCATCGCCTGGTATCTAAAATCGAAAGATCAAAATGTTGCACAAAAATGCGCATTTTGTAGCCAAATGAGATTTTTCGGTTTAAATTACCAGGCGAACAAGAATTCCAGAAGGTGACCAACGATTAGTTGGTTTTCAGTAGACACCAGCTACTGATTATCATCGCCTGGTATCTAAAATCGAAAAATCCAAAAATTTTGCACAAAATGCGCATTTTGTAGCCAAATTGAGAGATTTTCGGTTTAAATTACCAGGCGAACAAGAATTCCAGAAGGTGACCAACGATAAGTTGGTTTTCAGTAGACACCGCTACTGATTATCATCGCCTGGTATCTAAAATCGAAAAATCCAAAAATTTTGCACAAAAATGCGCATTTGTAAGCCAAATTGAGAATTTTTCGGTTTAAATTACCAGGCGAACTGAATTCCAGAGGTGACCAACGATTAGTTGGTTTTCAGTAGACACCAGCTACTGATTATCATCGCCTGGTATCTAAAATCGAAAGATCCAAAAATTTTGCACAAAAATGCGCATTTGTATGCCAAATTGAGAGATTTTTCGGTTTAAATACCAGGCGAACGAATTCCAGAAGGTGACCAACGATAAGTTGGTTTTCTGTAGACACCCGCTACTGATTATCATCGCCTGGTATCTAAAATCGAAAGATCCAAAAATTTTGCACAAAAATGCGCATTTGTATGCCAAATTGAGAGATTTTTCGGTTTAAATTACCAGGCGAACAAGAATTCCAGAAGGTGACCAACGATTAGTTGGTTTTCAGTAGACACCCGCTACTGATTATCATCGCCTGGTATCTAAAATCGAAAGATCCAAAAATTTTGCACAAAAATGCGCATTTTGTATGCAAATTGAGAATTTTTCGGTTTAAATTACCAGGCGAACAAGAATTCCAGAAGGTGACCAACGATTAGTTGGTTTTCAGTAGACACCAGCTACTGATTATCATCGCCTGGTATCTAAAATCGAAAAATCCAAAATTTTGCACAAAAATGCGCATTTGTATGCCAAATTGAGAGATTTTTCGGTTTAAATTACCAGGCGAACAAGAATTCCAGAAGGTGACCAACGATTAGTTGGTTTTCAGTAGACACCCGCTACTGATTATCATCGCCTGGTATCTAAAATCGAAAATCCAAAAATTTTGCACAAAAATGCGCATTTTGTAGCCAAATTGAGAGATTTTTCGGTTTAAATTACCAGGCGAACAAGAATTCCAGAAGGTGACCAACGATAAGTTGGTTTTCAGTAGACACCCGCTACTGATTATCATCGCCTGGTATCTAAAATCGAAAATCCAAAAATTTTGCACAAAAATGCGCATTTTGTATGCCAAATTGAGAGATTTTTCGGTTTAAATTACCAGGCGAACAAGAATTCCAGAAGGTGACCAACGATTAGTTGGTTTTCAGTAGACACCCGCTACTGATTATCATCGCCTGGTATCTAAAATCGAAAGATCCAAAAATTTTGCACAAAAATGCGCATTTTTGTATGCCAAATTGAGAGATTTTTCGGTTTAAAATTACCAGGCGAACAAGATTCCAGAAGGTGACCAACGATAGTTGGTTTTCAGTAGACACCCGCTACTGATTATCATCGCCTGGTATCTAAAATCGAAAATCCAAAATTTTGCACAAAAATGCGCATTTTGTATGCCAAATTGAGAGATTTTTCGGTTAAATTACCAGGCGAACAAGAATTCCAGAAGGTGACCAACGATAAGTTGGTTTTCAGTAGACACCCGCTACTGATTATCATCGCCTGGTATCTAAAATCGAAAGATCCAAAAATTTGCACAAAAATGCGCATTTTGTAGCCAAATTGAGAGATTTTTCGGTTTAAATTACCAGGCGAACAAGAATTCCAGAAGGTGACCAACGATTAGTTGGTTTTCAGTAGACACCGCTACTGATTATCATCGCCTGGTATCTAAAATCGAAAAATCCAAAAATTTTGCACAAAAATGCGCATTTTGTAAGCCAAATTGAGAGATTTTTCGGTTTAAAATACCAGGCGAACTGGAATTCCAGAAGGTGACCAACGATTAGTTGGTTTTCAGTAGACACCCGCTACTGATTATCATCGCCTGGTATCTAAAATCGAAAATCCAAAAATTTTGCACAAAAATGCGCATTTTGTAGCCAAATTGAGAGATTTTCGGTTTAAATACCAGGCGAACAAGAATTCCAGAAGGTGACCAACGATTAGTTGGTTTTCAGTAGACACCGCTACTGATTATCATCGCCTGGTATCTAAAATCGAAAAATCCAAAGATTTTGCACAAAAATGCGCATTTTGTAGCCAAATTGAGAGATTTTTCGGTTTAAATACCAGGCGAACAGAATTCCAGAGGTGACCAACGATTAGTTGGTTTTCAGTAGACACCCGCTACTGATTATCATCGCCTGGTATCTAAAATCGAAAATCCAAAAATTTTGCACAAAAATGCGCATTTTGTAGCCAAATTGAGAGATTTTTCGGTTTAAATTACCAGGCGAACTGGAATTCCAGAAGGTGACCAACGATTAGTTGGTTTTCAGTAGACACCGCTACTGATTATCATCGCCTGGTATCTAAAATCGAAAAATCAAAATTTTGCACAAAATGCGCATTTGTATGCCAAATTGAGAGATTTTTCGGTTTAAATTACCAGGCGAACAAGAATTCCAGAAGGTGACCAACGATAAGTTGGTTTTCAGTAGACACCCGCTACTGATTATCATCGCCTGGTATCTAAAATCGAAAGATCCAAAAATTTTGCACAAAATGCGCATTTTGTATGCCAAATTGAGAGATTTTTCGGTTTAAATTACCAGGCGAACAAGGAATTCCAGAAGGTGACCAACGATAAGTTGGTTTTCAGTAGACACCGCTACTGATTATCATCGCCTGGTATCTAAAATCGAAAGATCCAAAATTTTGCACAAAATGCGCATTTTGTATGCCAAATTGAGAGATTTTTCGGTTTAAATTACCAGGCGAACAGGAATTCCAGAAGGTGACCAACGATTAGTTGGTTTTCAGTAGACACCGCTACTGATTATCATCGCCTGGTATCTAAAATCGAAAGATCCAAAAATTTTGCACAAAATGCGCATTTTTGTAGCCAAATTGAGAGATTTTTCGGTTTAAATTACCAGGCGAACAAGGAATTCCAGAAGGTGACCAACGATTAGTTGGTTTTCAGTAGACACCCGCTACTGATTATCATCGCCTGGTATCTAAAATCGAAAGATCCAAAAATTTTGCACAAAAATGCGCATTTTGTAGCCAAATTGAGAGATTTTTCGGTTTAAATTACCAGGCGAACAAGGAATTCCAGAAGGTGACCAACGATAAGTGGTTTTCAGTAGACACCCGCTACTGATTATCATCGCCTGGTATCTAAAATCGAAAGATCCAAAAATTTTGCACAAAAATGCGCATTTTGTAAGCCAAATTGAGAGATTTTTCGGTTTAAATTACCAGGCGAACTGGAATTCCAGAGGTGACCAACGATAAGTTGGTTTTCAGTAGACACCCGCTACTGATTATCATCGCCTGGTATCTAAAATCGAAAATCCAAAAATTTTGCACAAAAATGCGCATTTTGTAAGCCAAATTGAGAGATTTTTCGGTTTAAATACCAGGCGAACTGGAATTCCAGAAGGTGACCAACGATTAGTTGGTTTTCAGTAGACACCCGCTACTGATTATCATCGCCTGGTATCTAAAATCGAAAGATCCAAAAATTTTGCACAAAAATGCGCATTGTATGCAATTGAGAGATTTTTCGGTTTAAATACCAGGCGAACAAGAATTCCAGAAGGTGACCAACGATTAGTTGGTTTTCAGTAGACACCAGCTACTGATTATCATCGCCTGGTATCTAAAATCGAAAATCCAAAAATTTTGCACAAAAATGCGCATTTGTAGCCAAATTGAGAGATTTTTCGGTTTAAATTACCAGGCGAACAAGGAATTCCAGAAGGTGACCAACGATTAGTTGGTTTTCAGTAGACACCCGCTACTGATTATCATCGCCTGGTATCTAAAATCGAAAGATCCAAAAATTTTGCACAAAAATGCGCATTTTGTAGCCAAATTGAGAGATTTTTCGGTTTAAATTACCAGGCGAACAAGGATTCCAGAAGGTGACCAACGATAAGTTGGTTTTCAGTAGACACCCGCTACTGATTATCATCGCCTGGTATCTAAAATCGAAAGATCCAAAAATTTTGCACAAAAATGCGCATTTTGTAGCCAAATTGAGAGATTTTTCGGTTTAAACTACCAGGCGAACAAGGATTCCAGAAGGTGACCAACGATTAGTTGGTTTTCAGTAGACACCCGCTACTGATTATCATCGCCTGGTATCTAAAATCGAAAATCCAAAAATTTTGCACAAAAATGCGCATTTGTAGCAAATTGAGAGATTTTTCGGTTTAAATTACCAGGCGAACAGGAATTCCAGAAGGTGACCAACGATAGTTGGTTTTCAGTAGACACCGCTACTGATTATCATCGCCTGGTATCTAAAATCGAAAGATCCAAAAATTTTGCACAAAAATGCGCATTTTGTATGCCAAATTGAGAGATTTTTCGGTTTAAATTACCAGGCGAACAATTAGAGGGACCAACGATTAGTTGGTTTTCAGTAGACACCGCTACTGATTATCATCGCCTGGTATCTAAATCGAAAATCCAAAATTTTGCACAAAATGCGCATTTTGTAGCCAAATTGAGAGATTTTTCGGTTTAAATACCAGGCGAACAAGAATTCCAGAAGGTGACCAACGATAAGTTGGTTTTCAGTAGACACCGCTACTGATTATCATCGCCTGGTATCTAAAATCGAAAATCCAAAAATTTTGCACAAAAATGCGCATTTTGTAGCCAAATTGAGAGATTTTTCGGTTTAAATTACCAGGCGAACAGAATTCCAGAAGGTGACCAACGATAAGTTGGTTTTCAGTAGACACCCGCTACTGATTATCATCGCCTGGTATCTAAAATCGAAAGATCCAAAAATTTTGCACAAAAATGCGCATTTTAGCAAATTGAGAGATTTTCGGTTAAATACCAGGCGAACAAATTCCAGAGGTGACAACGATAGTTGGTTTTAGTAGACACCGCTACTGATATCATCCCTGAAAACGAAATCCAAAAAATTTTGCACAAAAATGCGACATTTTGAATGCCAAATTGAGAGATTTTTCGGTTTAAATACCAGGCGAACAGAATTCCAGAAGGTGACCAACGATAAGTTGGTTTTCAGTAGACACCCGCTACTGATTATCATCGCCTGGTATCTAAAATCGAAAAATCCAAAATTTTGCACAAAAATGCGCATTTTGTATGCCAAATTGAGAGATTTTCGGTTTAAATTACCAGGCGAACAAGAATTCCAGAAGGTGACCAACGATAAGTTGGTTTTCAGTAGACACCCGCTACTGATTATCATCGCCTGGTATCTAAAATCGAAAAATCCAAAAATTTTGCACAAAAATGCGCATTTTGTAGCCAAATTGAGAGATTTTTCGGTTTAAATTACCAGGCGAACTGGAATTCCAGAAGGTGACCAACGATTAGTTGGTTTTCAGTAGACACCCGCTACTGATTATCATCGCCTGGTATCTAAAATCGAAAGATCCAAAAATTTTGCACAAAAATGCGCATTTTGTATGCCAAATTGAGAGATTTTTCGGTTTAAATTACCAGGCGAACAAGAATTCCAGAAGGTGACCAACGATTAGTTGGTTTTCAGTAGACACCCGCTACTGATTATCATCGCCTGGTATCTAAAATCGAAAGATCCAAAAATTTTGCACAAAAATGCGCATTTTGTAGCCAAATTGAGAGATTTTTCGGTTTAAATTACCAGGCGAACTGGAATTCCAGAAGGTGACCAACGATAAGTTGGTTTTCAGTAGACACCCGCTACTGATTATCATCGCCTGGTATCTAAAATCGAAAATCCAAAATTTTGCACAAAAATGCGCATTTTGTATGCCAAATTGAGAGATTTTTCGGTTTAAATTACCAGGCGAACAAGGAATTCCAGAAGGTGACCAACGATAAGTTGGTTTTCAGTAGACACCCGCTACTGATTATCATCGCCTGGTATCTAAAATCGAAAAATCCAAAAATTTTGCACAAAAATGCGCATTTTGTAGCCAAATTGAGAGATTTTTCGGTTTAAATTACCAGGCGAACAGAATTCCAGAAGGTGACCAACGATAAGTTGGTTTTCAGTAGACACCCGCTACTGATTATCATCGCCTGGTATCTAAAATCGAAAGATCCAAAAATTTTGCACAAAAATGCGCATTTTGTATGCCAAATTGAGAGATTTTTCGGTTTAAATTACCAGGCGAACAAGAATTCCAGAAGGTGACCAACGATAAGTTGGTTTCAGTAGACACCCGCTACTGATTATCATCGCCTGGTATCTAAAATCGAAAAATCCAAAAATTTTGCACAAAAATGCGCATTTTGTAGCCAAATTGAGAGATTTTTCGGTTTAAACTACCAGGCGAACTGGAATTCCAGAAGGTGACCAACGATTAGTTGGTTTTCAGTAGACACCCGCTACTGATTATCATCGCCTGGTATCTAAAATCGAAAGATCCAAAAATTTTGCACAAAAATGCGCATTTTGTATGCCAAATTGAGAGATTTTTCGGTTTAAATTACCAGGCGAACAAGAATTCCAGAAGGTGACCAACGATAAGTTGGTTTTCAGTAGACACCCGCTACTGATTATCATCGCCTGGTATCTAAAATCGAAAAATCCAAAAATTTTGCACAAAAATGCGCATTTTGTAGCCAAATTGAGAGATTTTTCGGTTTAAATTACCAGGCGAACAGGAATTCCAGAAGGTGACCAACGATTAGTTGGTTTTCAGTAGACACCGCTACTGATTATCATCGCCTGGTATCTAAAATCGAAAAATCCAAAAATTTTGCACAAAAATGCGCATTTGTAGCCAAATTGAGAGATTTTTCGGTTTAAACTACCAGGCGAACTGGAATTCCAGAGGTGACCAACGATTAGTTGGTTTTCAGTAGACACCCGCTACTGATTATCATCGCCTGGTATCTAAAATCGAAAGATCCAAAAATTTTGCACAAAAATGCGCATTTGTAGCCAAATTGAGAGATTTTTCGGTTTAAATTACCAGGCGAACAAGAATTCCAGAAGGTGACCAACGATTAGTTGGTTTTCAGTAGACACCCGCTACTGATTATCATCGCCTGGTATCTAAATCGAAAGATCCAAAATTTTGCACAAAAATGCGCATTTTGTAGCCAAATTGAGAGATTTTTCGGTTTAAATACCAGGCGAACAAGAATTCCAGAAGGTGACCAACGATTAGTTGGTTTTCAGTAGACACCCGCTACTGATTATCATCGCCTGGTATCTAAAATCGAAAGATCCAAAATTTTGCACAAAAATGCGCATTTTGTAGCCAAATTGAGAGATTTTCGGTTTAAATTACCAGGCGAACAAGAATTCCAGAAGGTGACCAACGATAAGTTGGTTTTCAGTAGACACCCGCTACTGATTATCATCGCCTGGTATCTAAAATCGAAAAATCCAAAATTTTGCACAAAAATGCGCATTTGTAGCCAAATGAGATTTTTCGGTTTAAATACCAGGCGAACTGGAATTCCAGGAGGTGACCAACGATTAAGTTGGTTTTCAGTAGACACCGCTACTGATTATCATCGCCTGGTATCTAAAATCGAAAGATCCAAAAATTTTGCACAAAAATGCGCATTTTGTAGCCAAATTGAGAGATTTTTCGGTTTAAACTACCAGGCGAACTGGAATTCCAGAAGGTGACCAACGATTAGTTGGTTTTCAGTAGACACCCGCTACTGATTATCATCGCCTGGTATCTAAAATCGAAAATCCAAAAATTTTGCACAAAAATGCGCATTTGTAGCCAAATTGAGAGATTTTTCGGTTTAAATTACCAGGCGAACAAGAATTCCAGAGGTGACCAACGATAGTTGGTTTTCAGTAGACACCGCTACTGATTATCATCGCCTGGTATCTAAAATCGAAAATCCAAAAATTTTGCACAAAAATGCGCATTTTGTAAGCCAAATTGAGAGATTTTTCGGTTTAAATACCAGGCGAACAAGAATTCCAGAAGGTGACCAACGATTAGTTGGTTTTCAGTAGACACCGCTACTGATTATCATCGCCTGGTATCTAAAATCGAAAGATCCAAAAATTTTGCACAAAAATGCGCATTTTGTATGCCAAATTGAGAGATTTTTCGGTTTAAATTACCAGGCGAACAAGAATTCCAGAAGGTGACCAACGATAAGTTGGTTTTCAGTAGACACCCGCTACTGATTATCATCGCCTGGTATCTAAAATCGAAAGATCCAAAAATTTTGCACAAAAATGCGCATTTTGTATGCCAAATTGAGAGATTTTTCGGTTTAAATACCAGGCGAACAGGAATTCCAGAAGGTGACCAACGATAAGTTGGTTTTCAGTAGACACCCGCTACTGATTATCATCGCCTGGTATCTAAAATCGAAAGATCCAAAAATTTTGCACAAAATGCGCATTTTGTAGCCAAATTGAGAGATTTTTCGGTTTAAACTACCAGGCGAACGGAATTCCAGAAGGTGACCAACGATAGTTGGTTTTCAGTAGACACCGCTACTGATTATCATCGCCTGGTATCTAAAATCGAAAAATCCAAAAATTTTGCACAAAAATGCGCATTTTGTAGCCAAATTGAGAGATTTTTCGGTTTAAATTACCAGGCGAACAGAATTCCAGAAGGTGACCAACGATTAGTTGGTTTTCAGTAGACACCCGCTACTGATTATCATCGCCTGGTATCTAAAATCGAAAAATCCAAAAATTTTGCACAAAAATGCGCATTTTGTAGCCAAATTGAGAGATTTTTCGGTTTAAACTACCAGGCGAACGAATTCCAGAAGGTGACCAACGATAAGTTGGTTTTCAGTAGACACCCGCTACTGATTATCATCGCCTGGTATCTAAAATCGAAAGATCCAAAAATTTTGCACAAAAATGCGCATTTTGTAGCCAAATTGAGAGATTTTTCGGTTTAAATTACCAGGCGAACAAGAATTCCAGAAGGTGACCAACGATAAGTTGGTTTTCAGTAGACACCCGCTACTGATTATCATCGCCTGGTATCTAAAATCGAAAAATCCAAAAATTTTGCACAAAAATGCGCATTTTGTAGCCAAATTGAGAGATTTTTCGGTTTAAATTACCAGGCGAACAAGAATTCCAGAAGGTGACCAACGATTAGTTGGTTTTCAGTAGACACCGCTACTGATTATCATCGCCTGGTATCTAAAATCGAAAAATCCAAAAATTTTGCACAAAAATGCGCATTTTGTAGCCAAATTGAGAGATTTTTCGGTTTAAATTACCAGGCGAACAAGAATTCCAGAAGGTGACCAACGATAAGTTGGTTTTCAGTAGACACCCGCTACTGATTATCATCGCCTGGTATCTAAAATCGAAAAATCCAAAAATTTTGCACAAAAATGCGCATTTTGTAGCCAAATTGAGAGATTTTTCGGTTTAAATTACCAGGCGAACAAGAATTCCAGAAGGTGACCAACGATTAGTTGGTTTTCAGTAGACACCCGCTACTGATTATCATCGCCTGGTATCTAAAATCGAAAATCCAAAAATTTGCACAAAAATGCGCATTTTGTAGCCAAATTGAGAGATTTTTCGGTTTAAACTACCAGGCGAACGGAATTCCAGAAGGTGACCAACGATAAGTTGGTTTTCAGTAGACACCCGCTACTGATTATCATCGCCTGGTATCTAAAATCGAAAATCCAAAAATTTTGCACAAAAATGCGCATTTTGTAGCCAAATTGAGAGATTTTTCGGTTTAAACTACCAGGCGAACAGGAATTCCAGAAGGTGACCAACGATTAGTTGGTTTTCAGTAGACACCCGCTACTGATTATCATCGCCTGGTATCTAAAATCGAAAATCCAAAAATTTTGCACAAAAATGCGCATTTTGTAGCCAAATTGAGAGATTTTTCGGTTTAAACTACCAGGCGAACTGGAATTCCAGAAGGTGACCAACGATTAGTTGGTTTTCAGTAGACACCGCTACTGATTATCATCGCCTGGTATCTAAAATCGAAAGATCCAAAATTTTGCACAAAAATGCGCATTTTGTAGCCAAATTGAGAGATTTTTCGGTTTAAATTACCAGGCGAACTGGAATTCCAGAAGGTGACCAACGATAAGTTGGTTTTCAGTAGACACCCGCTACTGATTATCATCGCCTGGTATCTAAAATCGAAAATCCAAAATTTTGCACAAAAATGCGCATTTTGTATGCCAAATTGAGAGATTTTTCGGTTTAAATACCAGGCGAACAAGAATTCCAGAAGGTGACCAACGATTAGTTGGTTTTCAGTAGACACCCGCTACTGATTATCATCGCCTGGTATCTAAAATCGAAAGATCCAAAAATTTTGCACAAAAATGCGCATTTTGTAGCCAAATTGAGAGATTTTTCGGTTTAAATTACCAGGCGAACAGAATTCCAGAAGGTGACCAACGATTAGTTGGTTTTCAGTAGACACCCGCTACTGATTATCATCGCCTGGTATCTAAAATCGAAAATCCAAAAATTTTGCACAAAAATGCGCATTTTGTAGCCAAATTGAGAGATTTTTCGGTTTAAATTACCAGGCGAACAAGAATTCCAGAAGGTGACCAACGATAAGTTGGTTTTCAGTAGACACCCGCTACTGATTATCATCGCCTGGTATCTAAAATCGAAAATCCAAAAATTTTGCACAAAAATGCGCATTTTGTAGCCAAATTGAGAGATTTTCTGGTTTAAATTACCAGGCGAACTGGAATTCCAGAAGGTGACCAACGATTAGTTGGTTTTCAGTAGACACCCGCTACTGATTATCATCGCCTGGTATCTAAAATCGAAAATCCAAAAATTTTGCACAAAAATGCGCATTTTGTAGCCAAATTGAGAGATTTTTCGGTTTAAATTACCAGGCGAACAAGATTCCAGAAGGTGACCAACGATAAGTTGGTTTTCAGTAGACACCCGCTACTGATTATCATCGCCTGGTATCTAAAATCGAAAATCCAAAAATTTTGCACAAAAATGCGCATTTTGTAGCCAAATTGAGAGATTTTTCGGTTTAAACTACCAGGCGAACTGGAATTCCAGAAGGTGACCAACGATTAGTTGGTTTTCAGTAGACACCCGCTACTGATTATCATCGCCTGGTATCTAAAATCGAAAATCCAAAAATTTTGCACAAAAATGCGCATTTTGTAAGCCAAATTGAGAGATTTTTCGGTTTAAACTACCAGGCGAACTGGAATTCCAGAAGGTGACCAACGATTAGTTGGTTTTCAGTAGACACCGCTACTGATTATCATCGCCTGGTATCTAAAATCGAAAGATCCAAAAATTTTGCACAAAAATGCGCATTTTGTATGCCAAATTGAGAGATTTTTCGGTTTAAATTACCAGGCGAACAAGAATTCCAGAAGGTGACCAACGATTAGTTGGTTTTCAGTAGACACCCGCTACTGATTATCATCGCCTGGTATCTAAAATCGAAAATCCAAAAATTTTGCACAAAAATGCGCATTTTGTAGCCAAATTGAGAGATTTTTCGGTTTAAATTACCAGGCGAACAGAATTCCAGAAGGTGACCAACGATTAGTTGGTTTTCAGTAGACACCCGCTACTGATTATCATCGCCTGGTATCTAAAATCGAAAATCCAAAAATTTTGCACAAAATGCGCATTTTGTATGCCAAATTGAGAGATTTTTCGGTTTAAATTACCAGGCGAACAGAATTCCAGAAGGTGACCAACGATTAGTTGGTTTTCAGTAGACACCCGCTACTGATTATCATCGCCTGGTATCTAAAATCGAAAAATCCAAAAATTTTGCACAAAAATGCGCATTTTGTAGCCAAATTGAGAGATTTTTCGGTTTAAATACCAGGCGAACTGGAATTCCAGAAGGTGACCAACGATAGTTGGTTTTCAGTAGACACCCGCTACTGATTATCATCGCCTGGTATCTAAATCGAAAATCCAAAAATTTTGCACAAAAATGCGCATTTGTAGCCAAATTGAGAGATTTTTCGGTTTAAATTACCAGGCGAACAAGGAATTCCAGAAGGTGACCAACGATAGTTGGTTTTCAGTAGACACCCGCTACTGATTATCATCGCCTGGTATCTAAAATCGAAAGATCCAAAAATTTTGCACAAAAATGCGCATTTTGTAGCCAAATTGAGAGATTTTTCGGTTTAAATTACCAGGCGAACAGAATTCCAGAAGGTGACCAACGATAGTTGGTTTTCAGTAGACACCCGCTACTGATTATCATCGCCTGGTATCTAAAATCGAAAATCCAAAATTTTGCACAAAAATGCGCATTTTGTAGCCAAATTGAGAGATTTTTCGGTTTAAATTACCAGGCGAACAAGAATTCCAGAAGGTGACCAACGATAGTTGGTTTTCAGTAGACACCGCTACTGATTATCATCGCCTGGTATCTAAAATCGAAAGATCCAAAAATTTTGCACAAAAATGCGCATTTTGTATGCCAAATTGAGAGATTTTTCGGTTTAAATTACCAGGCGAACAAGAATTCCAGAAGGTGACCAACGATAAGTTGGTTTTCAGTAGACACCCGCTACTGATTATCATCGCCTGGTATCTAAAATCGAAAAATCCAAAAATTTTGCACAAAAATGCGCATTTTGTAGCCAAATTGAGAGATTTTTCGGTTTAAATTACCAGGCGAACAGGAATTCCAGAAGGTGACCAACGATTAGTTGGTTTTCAGTAGACACCGCTACTGATTATCATCGCCTGGTATCTAAAATCGAAAAATCCAAAAATTTTGCACAAAAATGCGCATTTTGTATGCCAAATTGAGAGATTTTTCGGTTTAAATACCAGGCGAACTGGAATTCCAGAGGTGACCAACGATTAGTTGGTTTTCAGTAGACACCCGCTACTGATTATCATCGCCTGGTATCTAAAATCGAAAATCCAAAATTTTGCACAAAAATGCGCATTTTGTAGCCAAATTGAGAGATTTTTCGGTTTAAATTACCAGGCGAACAGGAATTCCAGAAGGTGACCAACGATAAGTTGGTTTTCAGTAGACACCCGCTACTGATTATCATCGCCTGGTATCTAAAATCGAAAATCCAAAAATTTTGCACAAAAATGCGCATTTTGTATGCCAAATTGAGAGATTTTTCGGTTTAAATTACCAGGCGAACTGGAATTCCAGAAGGTGACCAACGATAAGTTGGTTTTCAGTAGACACCCGCTACTGATTATCATCGCCTGGTATCTAAAATCGAAAATCCAAAAATTTTGCACAAAAATGCGCATTTTGTATGCCAAATTGAGAGATTTTTCGGTTTAAATTACCAGGCGAACAAGAATTCCAGAAGGTGACCAACGATTAGTTGGTTTTCAGTAGACACCCGCTACTGATTATCATCGCCTGGTATCTAAAATCGAAAATCCAAAAATTTTGCACAAAAATGCGCATTTTGTAGCCAATTGAGAGATTTTTCGGTTTAAATACCAGGCGAACAGGAATTCCAGAAGGTGACCAACGATAGTTGGTTTTCAGTAGACACCCGCTACTGATTATCATCGCCTGGTATCTAAAATCGAAAGATCCAAAAATTTTGCACAAAAATGCGCATTTTGTAGCCAAATTGAGAGATTTTTCGGTTTAAATTACCAGGCGAACAAGAATTCCAGAAGGTGACCAACGATAAGTTGGTTTTCAGTAGACACCCGCTACTGATTATCATCGCCTGGTATCTAAAATCGAAAGATCCAAAAATTTTGCACAAAAATGCGCATTTTGTATGCCAAATTGAGAGATTTTTCGGTTTAAATTACCAGGCGAACAAGAATTCCAGAAGGTGACCAACGATTAGTTGGTTTTCAGTAGACACCCGCTACTGATTATCATCGCCTGGTATCTAAAATCGAAAAATCCAAAAATTTTGCACAAAATGCGCATTTTGTAGCCAAATTGAGAGATTTTTCGGTTTAAATTACCAGGCGAACAAGAATTCCAGAAGGTGACCAACGATTAAGTTGGTTTTCAGTAGACACCCGCTACTGATTATCATCGCCTGGTATCTAAAATCGAAAATCCAAAAATTTTGCACAAAAATGCGCATTTTGTATGAGAGATTTTTCGGTTTAAATTACCAGGCGAACGAATTCCAGAAGGTGACCAACGATTAGTTGGTTTTCAGTAGACACCGCTACTGATTATCATCGCCTGGTATCTAAAATCGAAAATCCAAAAATTTTGCACAAAAATGCGCATTTTGTAGCCAAATTGAGAGATTTTTCGGTTTAAATACCAGGCGAACAGGAATTCCAGAAGGTGACCAACGATAAGTTGGTTTTCAGTAGACACCCGCTACTGATTATCATCGCCTGGTATCTAAAATCGAAAAATCCAAAAATTTTGCACAAAAATGCGCATTTTGTAGCCAAATTGAGAGATTTTTCGGTTTAAATTACCAGGCGAACAAGAATTCCAGAAGGTGACCAACGATAAGTTGGTTTTCAGTAGACACCCGCTACTGATTATCATCGCCTGGTATCTAAAATCGAAAGATCCAAAAATTTTGCACAAAAATGCGCATTTTGTATGCCAAATTGAGAGATTTTTCGGTTTAAATACCAGGCGAACAGGAATTCCAGAGGTGACCAACGATTAGTTGGTTTTCAGTAGACACCCGCTACTGATTATCATCGCCTGGTATCTAAAATCGAAAATCCAAAAATTTTGCACAAAAATGCGCATTTTGTAGCCAAATTGAGAGATTTTTCGGTTTAAATTACCAGGCGAACAAGAATTCCAGAAGGTGACCAACGATAAGTTGGTTTTCAGTAGACACCCGCTACTGATTATCATCGCCTGGTATCTAAAATCGAAAGATCCAAAAATTTTGCACAAAAATGCGCATTTTGTAGCCAAATTGAGAGATTTTTCGGTTTAAATTACCAGGCGAACAGGAATTCCAGAAGGTGACCAACGATTAGTTGGTTTTCAGTAGACACCCGCTACTGATTATCATCGCCTGGTATCTAAAATCGAAAGATCCAAAAATTTTGCACAAAAATGCGCATTTTGTAGCCAAATTGAGAGATTTTTCGGTTTAAATTACCAGGCGAACAGGAATTCCAGAAGGTGACCAACGATAAGTTGGTTTTCAGTAGACACCGCTACTGATTATCATCGCCTGGTATCTAAAATCGAAAAATCCAAAAATTTTGCACAAAAATGCGCATTTGTAGCCAAATTGAGAGATTTTTCGGTTTAAATTACCAGGCGAACAGGAATTCCAGAAGGTGACCAACGATTAGTTGGTTTTCAGTAGACACCGCTACTGATTATCATCGCCTGGTATCTAAAATCGAAAGATCCAAAAATTTTGCACAAAAATGCGCATTTTGTATGCCAAATTGAGAGATTTTTCGGTTTAAATACCAGGCGAACAAGAATTCCAGAAGGTGACCAACGATAAGTTGGTTTTCAGTAGACACCGCTACTGATTATCATCGCCTGGTATCTAAAATCGAAAAATCCAAAAATTTTGCACAAAAATGCGCATTTTGTATGCCAAATTGAGAGATTTTTCGGTTTAAATTACCAGGCGAACAGGAATTCCAGAAGGTGACCAACGATTAGTTGGTTTTCAGTAGACACCCGCTACTGATTATCATCGCCTGGTATCTAAAATCGAAAATCCAAAAATTTTGCACAAAAATGCGCATTTTGTAGCCAAATTGAGAGATTTTTCGGTTTAAATACCAGGCGAACAAGAATTCCAGAAGGTGACCAACGATAAGTTGGTTTTCAGTAGACACCCGCTACTGATTATCATCGCCTGGTATCTAAAATCGAAAATCAAAAATTTTGCACAAAAATGCGCATTTTGTAGCCAAATTGAGAGATTTTTCGGTTTAAATTACCAGGCGAACAGAATTCCAGAAGGTGACCAACGATTAGTTGGTTTTCAGTAGACACCCGCTACTGATTATCATCGCCTGGTATCTAAAATCGAAAGATCCAAAAATTTTGCACAAAAATGCGCATTTTGTATGCCAAATTGAGAGATTTTTCGGTTTAAATTACCAGGCGAACAAGAATTCCAGAAGGTGACCAACGATTAGTTGGTTTTCAGTAGACACCGCTACTGATTATCATCGCCTGGTATCTAAAATCGAAAAATCCAAAAATTTTGCACAAAAATGCGCATTTTGTAGCCAAATTGAGAGATTTTTCGGTTTAAATTACCAGGCGAACAAGAATTCCAGAAGGTGACCAACGATAAGTTGGTTTTCAGTAGACACCCGCTACTGATTATCATCGCCTGGTATCTAAAATCGAAAATCCAAAAATTTTGCACAAAAATGCGCATTTTGTAGCCAAATTGAGAGATTTTTCGGTTTAAATTACCAGGCGAACAAGAATTCCAGAAGGTGACCAACGATTAGTTGGTTTTCAGTAGACACCCGCTACTGATTATCATCGCCTGGTATCTAAAATCGAAAAATCCAAAAATTTTGCACAAAAATGCGCATTTTGTAGCAAATTGAGAGATTTTTCGGTTTAAATTACCAGGCGAACAAGAATTCCAGAAGGTGACCAACGATTAGTTGGTTTTCAGTAGACACCCGCTACTGATTATCATCGCCTGGTATCTAAAATCGAAAGATCCAAAAATTTTGCACAAAAATGCGCATTTTGTATGCCAAATTGAGAGATTTTTCGGTTTAAATTACCAGGCGAACAAGAATTCCAGAAGGTGACCAACGATAAGTTGGTTTTCAGTAGACACCCGCTACTGATTATCATCGCCTGGTATCTAAAATCGAAAATCCAAAAATTTTGCACAAAAATGCGCATTTTGTAGCCAAATTGAGAGATTTTTCGGTTTAAATTACCAGGCGAACAAGAATTCCAGAAGGTGACCAACGATAAGTTGGTTTTCAGTAGACACCGCTACTGATTATCATCGCCTGGTATCTAAAATCGAAAGATCCAAAAATTTTGCACAAAAATGCGCATTTTGTATGCCAAATTGAGAGATTTTTCGGTTTAAATTACCAGGCGAACAAGAATTCCAGAAGGTGACCAACGATTAGTTGGTTTTCAGTAGACACCGCTACTGATTATCATCGCCTGGTATCTAAAATCGAAAATCCAAAAATTTTGCACAAAAATGCGCATTTTGTAGCCAAATTGAGAGATTTTTCGGTTTAAATTACCAGGCGAACAGGAATTCCAGAAGGTGACCAACGATTAGTTGGTTTTCAGTAGACACCGCTACTGATTATCATCGCCTGGTATCTAAAATCGAAAGATCCAAAATTTTGCACAAAAATGCGCATTTTGTATGCCAAATTGAGAGATTTTTCGGTTTAAATTACCAGGCGAACAAGAATTCCAGAAGGTGACCAACGATAGTTGGTTTTCAGTAGACACCCGCTACTGATTATCATCGCCTGGTATCTAAAATCGAAAATCCAAAAATTTTGCACAAAATGCGCATTTTGTAGCCAAATTGAGAGATTTTTCGGTTTAAATTACCAGGCGAACAGAATTCCAGAAGGTGACCAACGATAGTTGGTTTTCAGTAGACACCCGCTACTGATTATCATCGCCTGGTATCTAAAATCGAAAGATCCAAAAATTTTGCACAAAAATGCGCATTTTGTATGCCAAATTGAGAGATTTTTCGGTTTAAATTACCAGGCGAACAGAATTCCAGAAGGTGACCAACGATAGTTGGTTTTCAGTAGACACCCGCTACTGATTATCATCGCCTGGTATCTAAAATCGAAAATCCAAAAATTTTGCACAAAAATGCGCATTTTGTAGCCAAATTGAGAGATTTTTCGGTTTAAATTACCAGGCGAACAAGAATTCCAGAAGGTGACCAACGATAAGTTGGTTTTCAGTAGACACCGCTACTGATTATCATCGCCTGGTATCTAAAATCGAAAATCCAAAAATTTTGCACAAAAATGCGCATTTTGTAGCCAAATTGAGAGATTTTTCGGTTTAAATACCAGGCGAACAGAATTCCAGAAGGTGACCAACGATAGTTGGTTTTCAGTAGACACCGCTACTGATTATCATCGCCTGGTATCTAAAATCGAAAGATCAAAAATTTTGCACAAAAATGCGCATTTTGTAGCCAAATTGAGAGATTTTTCGGTTTAAATACCAGGCGAACAGAATTCCAGAAGGTGACCAACGATAGTTGGTTTTCAGTAGACACCGCTACTGATTATCATCGCCTGGTATCTAAAATCGAAAATCCAAAAATTTTGCACAAAAATGCGCATTTTGTAGCCAAATTGAGAGATTTTTCGGTTTAAATACCAGGCGAACAAGAATTCCAGAAGGTGACCAACGATTAGTTGGTTTTCAGTAGACACCGCTACTGATTATCATCGCCTGGTATCTAAAATCGAAAGATCCAAAAATTTTGCACAAAAATGCGCATTTTGTAGCCAAATTGAGAGATTTTTCGGTTTAAACTACCAGGCGAACAGAATTCCAGAAGGTGACCAACGATTAGTTGGTTTTCAGTAGACACCCGCTACTGATTATCATCGCCTGGTATCTAAAATCGAAAATCCAAAAATTTTGCACAAAAATGCGCATTTTGTAGCCAAATTGAGAGATTTTTCGGTTTAAATTACCAGGCGAACGAATTCCAGAAGGTGACCAACGATAGTTGGTTTTCAGTAGACACCCGCTACTGATTATCATCGCCTGGTATCTAAAATCGAAAATCCAAAAATTTTGCACAAAAATGCGCATTTTGTAGCCAAATTGAGAGATTTTTCGGTTTAAACTACCAGGCGAACAGGAATTCCAGAAGGTGACCAACGATTAGTTGGTTTTCAGTAGACACCGCTACTGATTATCATCGCCTGGTATCTAAAATCGAAAAATCCAAAAATTTTGCACAAAAATGCGCATTTTGTAGCCAAATTGAGAGATTTTTCGGTTTAAATTACCAGGCGAACAGAATTCCAGAAGGTGACCAACGATTAGTTGGTTTTCAGTAGACACCCGCTACTGATTATCATCGCCTGGTATCTAAAATCGAAAGATCCAAAATTTTGCACAAAAATGCGCATTTTGTATGCCAAATTGAGAGATTTTTCGGTTTAAATTACCAGGCGAACAGAATTCCAGAAGGTGACCAACGATTAGTTGGTTTTCAGTAGACACCGCTACTGATTATCATCGCCTGGTATCTAAAATCGAAAATCCAAAAATTTTGCACAAAAATGCGCATTTTGTAGCCAAATTGAGAGATTTTTCGGTTTAAACTACCAGGCGAACTGGAATTCCAGAAGGTGACCAACGATTAGTTGGTTTTCAGTAGACACCCGCTACTGATTATCATCGCCTGGTATCTAAAATCGAAAGATCCAAAAATTTTGCACAAAAATGCGCATTTTGTAGCCAAATTGAGAGATTTTTCGGTTTAAATTACCAGGCGAACAAGAATTCCAGAAGGTGACCAACGATAAGTTGGTTTTCAGTAGACACCCGCTACTGATTATCATCGCCTGGTATCTAAAATCGAAAGATCCAAAAATTTTGCACAAAAATGCGCATTTTGTAGCCAAATTGAGAGATTTTTCGGTTTAAATTACCAGGCGAACAGGAATTCCAGAAGGTGACCAACGATTAGTTGGTTTTCAGTAGACACCGCTACTGATTATCATCGCCTGGTATCTAAAATCGAAAATCCAAAAATTTTGCACAAAAATGCGCATTTTGTATGCCAAATTGAGAGATTTTTCGGTTTAAATTACCAGGCGAACAAGAATTCCAGAAGGTGACCAACGATTAGTTGGTTTTCAGTAGACACCCGCTACTGATTATCATCGCCTGGTATCTAAAATCGAAAATCCAAAAATTTTGCACAAAAATGCGCATTTTGTATGCCAAATTGAGAGATTTTTCGGTTTAAATTACCAGGCGAACAGAATTCCAGAAGGTGACCAACGATTAGTTGGTTTTCAGTAGACACCCGCTACTGATTATCATCGCCTGGTATCTAAAATCGAAAATCCAAAAATTTTGCACAAAAATGCGCATTTTGTAGCCAAATTGAGAGATTTTTCGGTTTAAATACCAGGCGAACAGAATTCCAGAGGTGACCAACGATTAGTTGGTTTTCAGTAGACACCGCTACTGATTATCATCGCCTGGTATCTAAAATCGAAAGATCCAAAAATTTTGCACAAAAATGCGCATTTTGTAGCCAAATTGAGAGATTTTTCGGTTTAAATACCAGGCGAACAAGAATTCCAGAAGGTGACCAACGATAAGTTGGTTTTCAGTAGACACCGCTACTGATTATCATCGCCTGGTATCTAAAATCGAAAATCCAAAAATTTTGCACAAAAATGCGCATTTTGTAGCCAAATTGAGAGATTTTTCGGTTTAAATACCAGGCGAACAAGAATTCCAGAAGGTGACCAACGATAAGTTGGTTTTCAGTAGACACCCGCTACTGATTATCATCGCCTGGTATCTAAAATCGAAAGATCCAAAAATTTTGCACAAAAATGCGCATTTTGTATGCCAAATTGAGAGATTTTTCGGTTTAAATTACCAGGCGAACAAGAATTCCAGAAGGTGACCAACGATAAGTTGGTTTTCAGTAGACACCCGCTACTGATTATCATCGCCTGGTATCTAAAATCGAAAAATCCAAAAATTTTGCACAAAAATGCGCATTTTGTATGCCAAATTGAGAGATTTTTCGGTTTAAATTACCAGGCGAACAAGGAATTCCAGAAGGTGACCAACGATTAGTTGGTTTTCAGTAGACACCCGCTACTGATTATCATCGCCTGGTATCTAAAATCGAAAATCCAAAAATTTTGCACAAAAATGCGCATTTTGTAGCCAATTGAGAGATTTTTCGGTTTAAACTACCAGGCGAACTGGAATTCCAGAAGGTGACCAACGATTAGTTGGTTTTCAGTAGACACCCGCTACTGATTATCATCGCCTGGTATCTAAAATCGAAAAATCCAAAAATTTTGCACAAAAATGCGCATTTGTAGCAATTGAGAGATTTTTCGGTTTAAATTACCAGGCGAACGGAATTCCAGAAGGTGACCAACGATAAGTTGGTTTTCAGTAGACACCCGCTACTGATTATCATCGCCTGGTATCTAAAATCGAAAGATCCAAAAATTTTGCACAAAAATGCGCATTTTGTAGCCAAATTGAGAGATTTTTCGGTTTAAATTACCAGGCGAACAGGAATTCCAGAAGGTGACCAACGATAAGTTGGTTTTCAGTAGACACCCGCTACTGATTATCATCGCCTGGTATCTAAAATCGAAAGATCCAAAAATTTTGCACAAAAATGCGCATTTTGTAGCCAAATTGAGAGATTTTTCGGTTTAAATTACCAGGCGAACAGAATTCCAGAAGGTGACCAACGATTAGTTGGTTTTCAGTAGACACCGCTACTGATTATCATCGCCTGGTATCTAAAATCGAAAAATCCAAAAATTTTGCACAAAAATGCGCATTTTGTAGCCAAATTGAGAGATTTTTCGGTTTAAACTACCAGGCGAACTGAATTCCAGAAGGTGACCAACGATTAGTTGGTTTTCAGTAGACACCGCTACTGATTATCATCGCCTGGTATCTAAAATCGAAAATCCAAAAATTTTGCACAAAAATGCGCATTTTGTAGCCAAATTGAGAGATTTTTCGGTTTAAACTACCAGGCGAACAGGAATTCCAGAAGGTGACCAACGATTAGTTGGTTTTCAGTAGACACCCGCTACTGATTATCATCGCCTGGTATCTAAAATCGAAAATCCAAAAATTTTGCACAAAAATGCGCATTTTGTAGCCAAATTGAGAGATTTTTCGGTTTAAATACCAGGCGAACAGGAATTCCAGAAGGTGACCAACGATTAGTTGGTTTTCAGTAGACACCCGCTACTGATTATCATCGCCTGGTATCTAAAATCGAAAAATCCAAAAATTTTGCACAAAAATGCGCATTTTGTAGCCAAATTGAGAGATTTTTCGGTTTAAATTACCAGGCGAACAAGAATTCCAGAAGGTGACCAACGATAAGTTGGTTTTCAGTAGACACCCGCTACTGATTATCATCGCCTGGTATCTAAAATCGAAAGATCCAAAAATTTTGCACAAAAATGCGCATTTTGTAGCCAAATTGAGAGATTTTTCGGTTTAAATTACCAGGCGAACAGGAATTCCAGAAGGTGACCAACGATTAGTTGGTTTTCAGTAGACACCGCTACTGATTATCATCGCCTGGTATCTAAAATCGAAAAATCCAAAAATTTTGCACAAAAATGCGCATTTTGTAGCCAAATTGAGAGATTTTTCGGTTTAAACTACCAGGCGAACAGGAATTCCAGAAGGTGACCAACGATTAGTTGGTTTTCAGTAGACACCGCTACTGATTATCATCGCCTGGTATCTAAAATCGAAAAATCCAAAAATTTTGCACAAAAATGCGCATTTTGTAGCCAAATTGAGAGATTTTTCGGTTTAAATTACCAGGCGAACAAGAATTCCAGAAGGTGACCAACGATTAGTTGGTTTTCAGTAGACACCCGCTACTGATTATCATCGCCTGGTATCTAAAATCGAAAAATCCAAAAATTTTGCACAAAAATGCGCATTTTGTATGCCAAATTGAGAGATTTTTCGGTTTAAATTACCAGGCGAACAAGAATTCCAGAAGGTGACCAACGATTAGTTGGTTTTCAGTAGACACCCGCTACTGATTATCATCGCCTGGTATCTAAAATCGAAAATCCAAAAATTTTGCACAAAAATGCGCATTTTGTAGCCAAATTGAGAGATTTTTCGGTTTAAATTACCAGGCGAACAAGAATTCCAGAAGGTGACCAACGATAAGTTGGTTTTCAGTAGACACCCGCTACTGATTATCATCGCCTGGTATCTAAAATCGAAAATCCAAAATTTTGCACAAAATGCGCATTTTGTAGCCAAATTGAGAGATTTTTCGGTTTAAATACCAGGCGAACAAGAATTCCAGAAGGTGACCAACGATAAGTTGGTTTTCAGTAGACACCGCTACTGATTATCATCGCCTGGTATCTAAAATCGAAAATCCAAAAATTTTGCACAAAAATGCGCATTTTGTAGCCAAATTGAGAGATTTTTCGGTTTAAACTACCAGGCGAACTGGAATTCCAGGAGGTGACCAACGATAGTTGGTTTTCAGTAGACACCCGCTACTGATTATCATCGCCTGGTATCTAAAATCGAAAATCCAAAATTTTGCACAAAAATGCGCATTTTGTAGCCAAATTGAGAGATTTTTCGGTTTAAACTACCAGGCGAACTGGAATTCCAGAAGGTGACCAACGATTAGTTGGTTTTCAGTAGACACCCGCTACTGATTATCATCGCCTGGTATCTAAAATCGAAAGATCCAAAAATTTTGCACAAAAATGCGCACTTTGTAGGCAAATTGAGAGATTTTTCGGTTTAAATTACCAGGCGAACAAGAATTCCAGAAGGTGACCAACGATAAGTTGGTTTTCAGTAGACACCCGCTACTGATTATCATCGCCTGGTATCTAAAATCGAAAATCCAAAAATTTTGCACAAAAATGCGCATTTTGTAGCCAAATGAGAGATTTTTCGGTTTAAATTACCAGGCGAACTGGAATTCCAGAAGGTGACCAACGATAAGTTGGTTTTCAGTAGACACCCGCTACTGATTATCATCGCCTGGTATCTAAAATCGAAAGATCCAAAAATTTTGCACAAAAATGCGCATTTTGTATGCCAAATTGAGAGATTTTTCGGTTTAAATTACCAGGCGAACAGGAATTCCAGAAGGTGACCAACGATTAGTTGGTTTTCAGTAGACACCCGCTACTGATTATCATCGCCTGGTATCTAAAATCGAAAGATCCAAAAATTTTGCACAAAAATGCGCATTTTGTATGCCAAATTGAGAGATTTTTCGGTTTAAATTACCAGGCGAACAAGAATTCCAGAAGGTGACCAACGATTAGTTGGTTTTCAGTAGACACCCGCTACTGATTATCATCGCCTGGTATCTAAAATCGAAAGATCCAAAAATTTTGCACAAAAATGCGCATTTTGTAGCCAAATTGAGAGATTTTTCGGTTTAAATTACCAGGCGAACAGGAATTCCAGAAGGTGACCAACGATAGTTGGTTTTCAGTAGACACCCGCTACTGATTATCATCGCCTGGTATCTAAAATCGAAAGATCCAAAAATTTTGCACAAAAATGCGCATTTTGTAGCCAAATTGAGAGATTTTTCGGTTTAAACTACCAGGCGAACAGGAATTCCAGAAGGTGACCAACGATTAGTTGGTTTTCAGTAGACACCCGCTACTGATTATCATCGCCTGGTATCTAAAATCGAAAGATCCAAAAATTTTGCACAAAAATGCGCATTTTGTATGCCAATTGAGAGATTTTTCGGTTTAAATTACCAGGCGAACAAGAATTCCAGAAGGTGACCAACGATAAGTTGGTTTTCAGTAGACACCCGCTACTGATTATCATCGCCTGGTATCTAAAATCGAAAGATCCAAAAATTTTGCACAAAAATGCGCATTTTGTATGCCAAATTGAGAGATTTTTCGGTTTAAATTACCAGGCGAACAAGAATTCCAGAAGGTGACCAACGATAAGTTGGTTTTCAGTAGACACCCGCTACTGATTATCATCGCCTGGTATCTAAAATCGAAAGATCCAAAAATTTTGCACAAAAATGCGCATTTTGTAGCCAAATGAGAGATTTTTCGGTTTAAATTACCAGGCGAACAGAATTCCAGAAGGTGACCAACGATAAGTTGGTTTTCAGTAGACACCCGCTACTGATTATCATCGCCTGGTATCTAAAATCGAAAATCCAAAAATTTTGCACAAAAATGCGCATTTTGTAGCCAAATTGAGAGATTTTTCGGTTTAAATTACCAGGCGAACAGGAATTCCAGAAGGTGACCAACGATAGTTGGTTTTCAGTAGACACCCGCTACTGATTATCATCGCCTGGTATCTAAAATCGAAAGATCCAAAAATTTTGCACAAAAATGCGCATTTTGTAGCCAAATTGAGAGATTTTTCGGTTTAAATTACCAGGCGAACAGAATTCCAGAAGGTGACCAACGATTAGTTGGTTTTCAGTAGACACCGCTACTGATTATCATCGCCTGGTATCTAAATCGAAAATCCAAAAATTTTGCACAAAATGCGCATTTTGTAGCCAAATTGAGAGATTTTTCGGTTTAAATTACCAGGCGAACAGAATTCCAGAAGGTGACCAACGATAAGTTGGTTTTCAGTAGACACCCGCTACTGATTATCATCGCCTGGTATCTAAAATCGAAAGATCCAAAAATTTTGCACAAAATGCGCATTTTGTATGCCAAATTGAGAGATTTTTCGGTTTAAATACCAGGCGAACAAGAATTCCAGAAGGTGACCAACGATAAGTTGGTTTTCAGTAGACACCGCTACTGATTATCATCGCCTGGTATCTAAAATCGAAAATCCAAAAATTTTGCACAAAAATGCGCATTTTGTATGCCAAATTGAGAGATTTTTCGGTTTAAATTACCAGGCGAACAAGGAATTCCAGAAGGTGACCAACGATTAGTTGGTTTTCAGTAGACACCCGCTACTGATTATCATCGCCTGGTATCTAAAATCGAAAATCCAAAAATTTTGCACAAAAATGCGCATTTTGTAGCCAAATTGAGAGATTTTTCGGTTTAAATTACCAGGCGAACAAGAATTCCAGAAGGTGACCAACGATAAGTTGGTTTTCAGTAGACACCCGCTACTGATTATCATCGCCTGGTATCTAAAATCGAAAATCCAAAAATTTTGCACAAAAATGCGCATTTTGTAGCAAATTGAGAGATTTTTCGGTTTAAATACCAGGCGAACAAGAATTCCAGAAGGTGACCAACGATAGTTGGTTTTCAGTAGACACCCGCTACTGATTATCATCGCCTGGTATCTAAAATCGAAAGATCCAAAAATTTTGCACAAAAATGCGCATTTTGTAGCCAAATTGAGAGATTTTTCGGTTTAAACTACCAGGCGAACTGGAATTCCAGAGGTGACCAACGATTAGTTGGTTTTCAGTAGACACCCGCTACTGATTATCATCGCCTGGTATCTAAAATCGAAAGATCCAAAAATTTTGCACAAAAATGCGCATTTTGTAGCCAAATTGAGAGATTTTTCGGTTTAAATACCAGGCGAACAAGGATTCCAGAAGGTGACCAACGATAGTTGGTTTTCAGTAGACACCCGCTACTGATTATCATCGCCTGGTATCTAAAATCGAAAAATCCAAAAATTTTGCACAAAAATGCGCATTTTGTAGCCAAATTGAGAGATTTTTCGGTTTAAATTACCAGGCGAACAGGAATTCCAGAAGGTGACCAACGATTAGTTGGTTTTCAGTAGACACCGCTACTGATTATCATCGCCTGGTATCTAAAATCGAAAATCCAAAATTTTGCACAAAAATGCGCATTTTGTAGCCAAATTGAGAGATTTTTCGGTTTAAATTACCAGGCGAACAGGAATTCCAGAAGGTGACCAACGATAAGTTGGTTTTCAGTAGACACCCGCTACTGATTATCATCGCCTGGTATCTAAATCGAAAGATCCAAAAATTTTGCACAAAAATGCGCATTTTGTAGCCAAATTGAGAGATTTTTCGGTTTAAACTACCAGGCGAACTGGAATTCCAGAAGGTGACCAACGATAGTTGGTTTTCAGTAGACACCCGCTACTGATTATCATCGCCTGGTATCTAAAATCGAAAATCCAAAAATTTTGCACAAAAATGCGCATTTTGTAGCCAAATTGAGAGATTTTTCGGTTTAAACTACCAGGCGAACAGGAATTCCAGAAGGTGACCAACGATAGTTGGTTTTCAGTAGACACCCGCTACTGATTATCATCGCCTGGTATCTAAAATCGAAAATCCAAAAATTTTGCACAAAAATGCGCATTTTGTATGCCAAATTGAGAGATTTTTCGGTTTAAATACCAGGCGAACAGGAATTCCAGAGGTGACCAACGATTAGTTGGTTTTCAGTAGACACCCGCTACTGATTATCATCGCCTGGTATCTAAAATCGAAAATCCAAAAATTTTGCACAAAAATGCGCATTTTGTAGCAAATTGAGAGATTTTTCGGTTTAAATTACCAGGCGAACAAGAATTCCAGAAGGTGACCAACGATAAGTTGGTTTTCAGTAGACACCCGCTACTGATTATCATCGCCTGGTATCTAAAATCGAAAGATCCAAAAATTTTGCACAAAAATGCGCATTTTGTAGCCAAATTGAGAGATTTTTCGGTTTAAATTACCAGGCGAACAAGAATTCCAGAAGGTGACCAACGATAAGTTGGTTTTCAGTAGACACCCGCTACTGATTATCATCGCCTGGTATCTAAAATCGAAAATCCAAAAATTTTGCACAAAATGCGCATTTGTAGCCAAATTGAGATTTTTCGGTTTAAATACCAGGCGAACGAATTCCAGAGGTGACCAACGATAGTTGGTTTTCAGTAGACACCCGCTACTGATTATCATCGCCTGGTATCTAAAATCGAAAGATCCAAAAATTTTGCACAAAAATGCGCATTTTGTAGCCAAATTGAGAGATTTTTCGGTTTAAATACCAGGCGAACTGGAATTCCAGAGGTGACCAACGATTAGTTGGTTTTCAGTAGACACCCGCTACTGATTATCATCGCCTGGTATCTAAATCGAAAATCCAAAAATTTTGCACAAAATGCGCATTTTGTAGCCAAATTGAGAGATTTTTCGGTTTAAATTACCAGGCGAACAAGAATTCCAGAAGGTGACCAACGATAAGTTGGTTTTCAGTAGACACCGCTACTGATTATCATCGCCTGGTATCTAAAATCGAAAATCCAAAAATTTTGCACAAAAATGCGCATTTTGTAGCCAAATTGAGAGATTTTTCGGTTTAAACTACCAGGCGAACTGGAATTCCAGGAGGTGACCAACGATTAGTTGGTTTTCAGTAGACACCCGCTACTGATTATCATCGCCTGGTATCTAAAATCGAAAATCCAAAAATTTTGCACAAAAATGCGCATTTTGTATGCCAAATTGAGAGATTTTTCGGTTTAAATTACCAGGCGAACTGGAATTCCAGAAGGTGACCAACGATAAGTTGGTTTTCAGTAGACACCCGCTACTGATTATCATCGCCTGGTATCTAAAATCGAAAATCCAAAAATTTTGCACAAAAATGCGCATTTTGTAGCAAATTGAGAGATTTTTCGGTTTAAATTACCAGGCGAACAAGAATTCCAGAAGGTGACCAACGATAAGTTGGTTTTCAGTAGACACCCGCTACTGATTATCATCGCCTGGTATCTAAAATCGAAAGATCAAAATTTTGCACAAAATGCGCATTTTGTAGCCAAATTGAGAGATTTTTCGGTTTAAATTACCAGGCGAACGGAATTCCAGAAGGTGACCAACGATAAGTTGGTTTTCAGTAGACACCCGCTACTGATTATCATCGCCTGGTATCTAAAATCGAAAATCCAAAAATTTTGCACAAAAATGCGCATTTTGTAGCCAAATTGAGAGATTTTTCGGTTTAAATTACCAGGCGAACAAGAATTCCAGAAGGTGACCAACGATTAGTTGGTTTTCAGTAGACACCGCTACTGATTATCATCGCCTGGTATCTAAAATCGAAAATCCAAAAATTTTGCACAAAAATGCGCATTTTGTAGCCAAATTGAGAGATTTTTCGGTTTAAATACCAGGCGAACAAGAATTCCAGAAGGTGACCAACGATTAGTTGGTTTTCAGTAGACACCGCTACTGATTATCATCGCCTGGTATCTAAAATCGAAAATCCAAAAATTTTGCACAAAAATGCGCATTTTGTAGCCAAATTGAGAGATTTTTCGGTTTAAATACCAGGCGAACAAATTCCAGAGGTGACCAACGATAAGTTGGTTTTCAGTAGACACCCGCTACTGATTATCATCGCCTGGTATCTAAAATCGAAAATCCAAAAATTTCACAAAATGCGCATTTTGAGAGATTTTTCGGTTTAAACTACCAGGCGAACAGGAATTCCAGAAGGTGACCAACGATTAGTTGGTTTTCAGTAGACACCCGCTACTGATTATCATCGCCTGGTATCTAAAATCGAAAGATCCAAAAATTTTGCACAAAAATGCGCATTTTGTATGCCAAATTGAGAGATTTTTCGGTTTAAACTACCAGGCGAACTGGAATTCCAGAAGGTGACCAACGATTAGTTGGTTTTCAGTAGACACCCGCTACTGATTATCATCGCCTGGTATCTAAAATCGAAAAATCCAAAAATTTTGCACAAAAATGCGCATTTTGTAGCCAAATTGAGAGATTTTTCGGTTTAAATACCAGGCGAACTGGAATTCCAGAAGGTGACCAACGATTAGTTGGTTTTCAGTAGACACCCGCTACTGATTATCATCGCCTGGTATCTAAAATCGAAAGATCCAAAAATTTTGCACAAAATGCGCATTTTGTAGCCAAATTGAGAGATTTTTCGGTTTAAATACCAGGCGAACAAGAATTCCAGAAGGTGACCAACGATAGTTGGTTTTCAGTAGACACCCGCTACTGATTATCATCGCCTGGTATCTAAAATCGAAAGATCCAAAAATTTTGCACAAAAATGCGCATTTTGTAGCCAAATTGAGAGATTTTTCGGTTTAAATTACCAGGCGAACAAGGAATTCCAGAAGGTGACCAACGATAAGTTGGTTTTCAGTAGACACCCGCTACTGATTATCATCGCCTGGTATCTAAAATCGAAAAATCCAAAAATTTTGCACAAAAATGCGCATTTTGTAGCCAAATTGAGAGATTTTTCGGTTTAAATACCAGGCGAACAAGAATTCCAGAAGGTGACCAACGATAGTTGGTTTTCAGTAGACACCCGCTACTGATTATCATCGCCTGGTATCTAAAATCGAAAATCCAAAAATTTTGCACAAAAATGCGCATTTTGTAGCCAAATTGAGAGATTTTTCGGTTTAAATTACCAGGCGAACAAGAATTCCAGAAGGTGACCAACGATAAGTTGGTTTTCAGTAGACACCGCTACTGATTATCATCGCCTGGTATCTAAAATCGAAAATCCAAAAATTTTGCACAAAAATGCGCATTTTGTAGCCAAATTGAGAGATTTTTCGGTTTAAATTACCAGGCGAACAGGAATTCCAGAAGGTGACCAACGATAGTTGGTTTTCAGTAGACACCCGCTACTGATTATCATCGCCTGGTATCTAAAATCGAAAGATCCAAAAATTTTGCACAAAAATGCGCATTTTGTAGCCAAATTGAGAGATTTTTCGGTTTAAATTACCAGGCGAACGGAATTCCAGAAGGTGACCAACGATAGTTGGTTTTCAGTAGACACCCGCTACTGATTATCATCGCCTGGTATCTAAAATCGAAAGATCCAAAAATTTTGCACAAAAATGCGCATTTTGTAGCCAAATTGAGAGATTTTTCGGTTTAAATTACCAGGCGAACAAGAATTCCAGAAGGTGACCAACGATAAGTTGGTTTTCAGTAGACACCCGCTACTGATTATCATCGCCTGGTATCTAAAATCGAAAGATCCAAAAATTTTGCACAAAAATGCGCATTTTGTATGCCAAATTGAGAGATTTTTCGGTTTAAATTACCAGGCGAACAAGAATTCCAGAAGGTGACCAACGATAGTTGGTTTTCAGTAGACACCCGCTACTGATTATCATCGCCTGGTATCTAAAATCGAAAGATCCAAAAATTTTGCACAAAAATGCGCATTTTGTAGCCAAATTGAGAGATTTTTCGGTTTAAATTACCAGGCGAACAAGAATTCCAGAAGGTGACCAACGATAAGTTGGTTTTCAGTAGACACCCGCTACTGATTATCATCGCCTGGTATCTAAAATCGAAAGATCCAAAAATTTTGCACAAAAATGCGCATTTTGTAGCCAAATTGAGAGATTTTTCGGTTTAAACTACCAGGCGAACTGGAATTCCAGAAGGTGACCAACGATAGTTGGTTTTCAGTAGACACCGCTACTGATTATCATCGCCTGGTATCTAAAATCGAAAGATCCAAAAATTTTGCACAAAAATGCGCATTTTGTAGCCAAATTGAGAGATTTTTCGGTTTAAATTACCAGGCGAACAGGAATTCCAGAAGGTGACCAACGATAAGTTGGTTTTCAGTAGACACCGCTACTGATTATCATCGCCTGGTATCTAAAATCGAAAGATCCAAAAATTTTGCACAAAAATGCGCATTTTGTAGCCAAATTGAGAGATTTTTCGGTTTAAATACCAGGCGAACAGGAATTCCAGAGGTGACCAACGATAAGTTGGTTTTCAGTAGACACCGCTACTGATTATCATCGCCTGGTATCTAAAATCGAAAGATCCAAAAATTTTGCACAAAAATGCGCATTTTGTAGCCAAATTGAGAGATTTTTCGGTTTAAATTACCAGGCGAACAAGAATTCCAGAAGGTGACCAACGATAAGTTGGTTTTCAGTAGACACCGCTACTGATTATCATCGCCTGGTATCTAAAATCGAAAATCCAAAAATTTTGCACAAAAATGCGCATTTTGTAGCCAAATTGAGAGATTTTTCGGTTTAAATTACCAGGCGAACAAGAATTCCAGAAGGTGACCAACGATAAGTTGGTTTTCAGTAGACACCCGCTACTGATTATCATCGCCTGGTATCTAAAATCGAAAGATCCAAAAATTTTGCACAAAAATGCGCATTTTGTAGCCAAATTGAGAGATTTTTCGGTTTAAATACCAGGCGAACAGGAATTCCAGAAGGTGACCAACGATAAGTTGGTTTTCAGTAGACACCCGCTACTGATTATCATCGCCTGGTATCTAAAATCGAAAGATCCAAAAATTTTGCACAAAAATGCGCATTTTGTATGCCAAATTGAGAGATTTTTCGGTTTAAATTACCAGGCGAACTGGAATTCCAGAAGGTGACCAACGATAAGTTGGTTTTCAGTAGACACCGCTACTGATTATCATCGCCTGGTATCTAAAATCGAAAGATCCAAAAATTTTGCACAAAAATGCGCATTTTGTAGCCAAATTGAGAGATTTTTCGGTTTAAATACCAGGCGAACTGGAATTCCAGAGGTGACCAACGATTAGTTGGTTTTCAGTAGACACCCGCTACTGATTATCATCGCCTGGTATCTAAAATCGAAAATCCAAAAATTTTGCACAAAAATGCGCATTTTGTAGCCAAATTGAGAGATTTTTCGGTTTAAATTACCAGGCGAACAAGAATTCCAGAAGGTGACCAACGATAAGTTGGTTTTCAGTAGACACCGCTACTGATTATCATCGCCTGGTATCTAAAATCGAAAGATCCAAAAATTTTGCACAAAAATGCGCATTTTGTAGCCAAATTGAGAGATTTTTCGGTTTAAATTACCAGGCGAACAGAATTCCAGAAGGTGACCAACGATAAGTTGGTTTTCAGTAGACACCCGCTACTGATTATCATCGCCTGGTATCTAAAATCGAAAGATCCAAAAATTTTGCACAAAAATGCGCATTTTGTATGCCAAATTGAGAGATTTTTCGGTTTAAATTACCAGGCGAACAAGAATTCCAGAAGGTGACCAACGATAAGTTGGTTTTCAGTAGACACCGCTACTGATTATCATCGCCTGGTATCTAAAATCGAAAGATCCAAAAATTTTGCACAAAAATGCGCATTTTGTAGCCAAATTGAGAGATTTTTCGGTTTAAATTACCAGGCGAACAAGAATTCCAGAAGGTGACCAACGATAAGTTGGTTTTCAGTAGACACCCGCTACTGATTATCATCGCCTGGTATCTAAAATCGAAAATCCAAAAATTTTGCACAAAAATGCGCATTTTGTAGCCAAATTGAGAGATTTTTCGGTTTAAATACCAGGCGAACAGGAATTCCAGAAGGTGACCAACGATAGTTGGTTTTCAGTAGACACCCGCTACTGATTATCATCGCCTGGTATCTAAAATCGAAAGATCCAAAAATTTTGCACAAAAATGCGCATTTTGTAGCCAAATTGAGAGATTTTTCGGTTTAAATTACCAGGCGAACAAGAATTCCAGAAGGTGACCAACGATAAGTTGGTTTTCAGTAGACACCCGCTACTGATTATCATCGCCTGGTATCTAAAATCGAAAGATCCAAAAATTTTGCACAAAAATGCGCATTTTGTAGCCAAATTGAGAGATTTTTCGGTTTAAATTACCAGGCGAACAAGAATTCCAGAAGGTGACCAACGATAAGTTGGTTTTCAGTAGACACCCGCTACTGATTATCATCGCCTGGTATCTAAAATCGAAAGATCCAAAAATTTTGCACAAAAATGCGCATTTTGTAGCCAAATTGAGAGATTTTTCGGTTTAAATTACCAGGCGAACAAGAATTCCAGAAGGTGACCAACGATAAGTTGGTTTTCAGTAGACACCCGCTACTGATTATCATCGCCTGGTATCTAAAATCGAAAGATCCAAAAATTTTGCACAAAAATGCGCATTTTGTATGCCAAATTGAGAGATTTTTCGGTTTAAATTACCAGGCGAACAGGAATTCCAGAGGTGACCAACGATTAGTTGGTTTTCAGTAGACACCCGCTACTGATTATCATCGCCTGGTATCTAAAATCGAAAGATCCAAAAATTTTGCACAAAAATGCGCATTTTGTAGCCAAATTGAGAGATTTTTCGGTTTAAATTACCAGGCGAACAGGAATTCCAGAAGGTGACCAACGATAGTTGGTTTTCAGTAGACACCCGCTACTGATTATCATCGCCTGGTATCTAAAATCGAAAATCCAAAAATTTTGCACAAAAATGCGCATTTTGTAGCCAAATTGAGAGATTTTTCGGTTTAAATTACCAGGCGAACAGGAATTCCAGAAGGTGACCAACGATAGTTGGTTTTCAGTAGACACCCGCTACTGATTATCATCGCCTGGTATCTAAAATCGAAAGATCCAAAAATTTTGCACAAAAATGCGCATTTTGTATGCCAAATTGAGAGATTTTTCGGTTTAAATTACCAGGCGAACAAGAATTCCAGAAGGTGACCAACGATTAGTTGGTTTTCAGTAGACACCCGCTACTGATTATCATCGCCTGGTATCTAAAATCGAAAGATCCAAAAATTTTGCACAAAAATGCGCATTTTGTAGCCAAATTGAGAGATTTTTCGGTTTAAATTACCAGGCGAACAAGAATTCCAGAAGGTGACCAACGATAAGTTGGTTTTCAGTAGACACCGCTACTGATTATCATCGCCTGGTATCTAAAATCGAAAAATCCAAAAATTTTGCACAAAAATGCGCATTTTGTAGCCAAATTGAGAGATTTTTCGGTTTAAATTACCAGGCGAACAAGAATTCCAGAAGGTGACCAACGATTAGTTGGTTTTCAGTAGACACCCGCTACTGATTATCATCGCCTGGTATCTAAAATCGAAAGATCCAAAAATTTTGCACAAAAATGCGCATTTTGTAGCCAAATTGAGAGATTTTTCGGTTTAAATACCAGGCGAACGGAATTCCAGAAGGTGACCAACGATAGTTGGTTTTCAGTAGACACCGCTACTGATTATCATCGCCTGGTATCTAAAATCGAAAGATCCAAAAATTTTGCACAAAAATGCGCATTTTGTAGCCAAATTGAGAGATTTTTCGGTTTAAATTACCAGGCGAACAAGAATTCCAGAAGGTGACCAACGATAGTTGGTTTTCAGTAGACACCGCTACTGATTATCATCGCCTGGTATCTAAAATCGAAAATCCAAAAATTTTGCACAAAAATGCGCATTTTGTAGCCAAATTGAGAGATTTTTCGGTTTAAATACCAGGCGAACAGGAATTCCAGAAGGTGACCAACGATAAGTTGGTTTTCAGTAGACACCCGCTACTGATTATCATCGCCTGGTATCTAAAATCGAAAGATCCAAAAATTTTGCACAAAAATGCGCATTTTGTATGCCAAATTGAGAGATTTTTCGGTTTAAACTACCAGGCGAACGGAATTCCAGAAGGTGACCAACGATTAGTTGGTTTTCAGTAGACACCCGCTACTGATTATCATCGCCTGGTATCTAAAATCGAAAATCCAAAATTTGCACAAAATGCGATTTTAAAAGAAATTTTGTTAAAAAAAAAAAATGACAAAAAGTAAAGAGAATCATCTAAAAATCGAAAATCAAAATTTTGCACAAAAATGCGCATTTTGTAGCCAAATTGAGAGATTTTTCGGTTTAAATACCAGGCGAACAAGAATTCCAGAAGGTGACCAACGATAAGTTGGTTTTCAGTAGACACCCGCTACTGATTATCATCGCCTGGTATCTAAAATCGAAAATCCAAAATTTTGCACAAAAATGCGCATTTTGTAGCCAAATTGAGAGATTTTTCGGTTTAAATTACCAGGCGAACAAGATTCCAGAAGGTGACCAACGATAAGTTGGTTTTCAGTAGACACCCGCTACTGATTATCATCGCCTGGTATCTAAAATCGAAAGATCCAAAAATTTTGCACAAAAATGCGCATTTTGTAGCCAAATTGAGAGATTTTTCGGTTTAAACTACCAGGCGAACTGGAATTCCAGAAGGTGACCAACGATAGTTGGTTTTCAGTAGACACCGCTACTGATTATCATCGCCTGGTATCTAAAATCGAAAGATCCAAAAATTTTGCACAAAAATGCGCATTTTGTATGCCAAATTGAGAGATTTTTCGGTTTAACCAGGCGAACAAGGATTCCAGAAGGTGACCAACGATAAGTTGGTTTTCAGTAGACACCCGCTACTGATTATCATCGCCTGGTATCTAAAATCGAAAGATCCAAAAATTTTGCACAAAAATGCGCATTTTGTATGCCAAATTGAGAGATTTTTCGGTTTAAATTACCAGGCGAACAAGAATTCCAGAAGGTGACCAACGATAGTTGGTTTTCAGTAGACACCGCTACTGATTATCATCGCCTGGTATCTAAAATCGAAAGATCCAAAAATTTTGCACAAAAATGCGCATTTTGTAGCCAAATTGAGAGATTTTTCGGTTTAAATTACCAGGCGAACAGAATTCCAGAAGGTGACCAACGATTAGTTGGTTTTCAGTAGACACCCGCTACTGATTATCATCGCCTGGTATCTAAAATCGAAAGATCCAAAAATTTTGCACAAAAATGCGCATTTTGTAGCCAAATTGAGAGATTTTTCGGTTTAAATTACCAGGCGAACAAGAAGAATTCCAGAAGGTGACCAACGATAAGTTGGTTTTCAGTAGACACCCGCTACTGATTATCATCGCCTGGTATCTAAAATCGAAAAATCCAAAAATTTTGCACAAAAATGCGCATTTTGTATGCCAAATTGAGAGATTTTTCGGTTTAAACTACCAGGCGAACTGGAATTCCAGAAGGTGACCAACGATAAGTTGGTTTTCAGTAGACACCCGCTACTGATTATCATCGCCTGGTATCTAAAATCGAAAGATCCAAAAATTTTGCACAAAAATGCGCATTTTGTATGCCAAATTGAGAGATTTTTCGGTTTAAATTACCAGGCGAACAAGAATTCCAGAAGGTGACCAACGATAAGTTGGTTTTCAGTAGACACCCGCTACTGATTATCATCGCCTGGTATCTAAAATCGAAAGATCCAAAAATTTTGCACAAAAATGCGCATTTTGTATGCCAAATTGAGAGATTTTTCGGTTTAAATACCAGGCGAACAGAATTCCAGAAGGTGACCAACGATAAGTTGGTTTTCAGTAGACACCCGCTACTGATTATCATCGCCTGGTATCTAAAATCGAAAAATCCAAAAATTTTGCACAAAAATGCGCATTTTGTAGCCAAATTGAGAGATTTTTCGGTTTAAATTACCAGGCGAACAGGAATTCCAGAAGGTGACCAACGATAGTTGGTTTTCAGTAGACACCCGCTACTGATTATCATCGCCTGGTATCTAAAATCGAAAAATCCAAAAATTTTGCACAAAAATGCGCATTTTGTATGCCAAATTGAGAGATTTTTCGGTTTAAATTACCAGGCGAACTGAATTCCAGAAGGTGACAACGATAGTTGGTTTTCAGTAGACACCAGCTACTGATTATCATCGCCTGGTATCTAAAATCGAAAAATCCAAAAATTTTGCACAAAAATGCGCATTTTGTAGCCAAATTGAGAGATTTTTCGGTTTAAATTACCAGGCGAACAGAATTCCAGAAGGTGACCAACGATTAGTTGGTTTTCAGTAGACACCCGCTACTGATTATCATCGCCTGGTATCTAAAATCGAAAGATCCAAAAATTTTGCACAAAAATGCGCATTTTGTAGCCAAATTGAGAGATTTTTCGGTTTAAACTACCAGGCGAACAAGGAATTCCAGAAGGTGACCAACGATTAGTTGGTTTTCAGTAGACACCCGCTACTGATTATCATCGCCTGGTATCTAAAATCGAAAGATCCAAAAATTTTGCACAAAAATGCGCATTTTGTATGCCAAATTGAGAGATTTTTCGGTTTAAATTACCAGGCGAACAGGAATTCCAGAAGGTGACCAACGATTAGTTGGTTTTCAGTAGACACCCGCTACTGATTATCATCGCCTGGTATCTAAAATCGAAAGATCCAAAAATTTTGCACAAAAATGCGCATTTTGTATGCCAAATTGAGAGATTTTTCGGTTTAAATTACCAGGCGAACAAGAATTCCAGAAGGTGACCAACGATTAGTTGGTTTTCAGTAGACACCCGCTACTGATTATCATCGCCTGGTATCTAAAATCGAAAAATCCAAAAATTTTGCACAAAAATGCGCATTTTGTAGCCAAATTGAGAGATTTTTCGGTTTAAACTACCAGGCGAACAAGGAATTCCAGAAGGTGACCAACGATTAGTTGGTTTTCAGTAGACACCCGCTACTGATTATCATCGCCTGGTATCTAAAATCGAAAGATCCAAAAATTTTGCACAAAAATGCGCATTTTGTATGCCAAATTGAGAGATTTTTCGGTTTAAATTACCAGGCGAACAAGAATTCCAGAAGGTGACCAACGATAAGTTGGTTTTCAGTAGACACCCGCTACTGATTATCATCGCCTGGTATCTAAAATCGAAAATCCAAAAATTTTGCACAAAAATGCGCATTTTGTAGCCAAATGAGAGATTTTTCGTTTAAACTACCAGGCGAACTGGAATTCCAGAAGGTGACCAACGATTAGTTGGTTTTCAGTAGACACCCGCTACTGATTATCATCGCCTGGTATCTAAAATCGAAAATCCAAAAATTTTGCACAAAAATGCGCATTTTGTAGCCAAATTGAGAGATTTTTCGGTTTAAACTACCAGGCGAACAAGAATTCCAGAAGGTGACCAACGATAAGTTGGTTTTCAGTAGACACCGCTACTGATTATCATCGCCTGGTATCTAAAATCGAAAAATCCAAAAATTTTGCACAAAAATGCGCATTTTGTAGCCAAATTGAGAGATTTTTCGGTTTAAACTACCAGGCGAACTGGAATTCCAGAAGGTGACCAACGATTAGTTGGTTTTCAGTAGACACCCGCTACTGATTATCATCGCCTGGTATCTAAAATCGAAAGATCCAAAAATTTTGCACAAAAATGCGCATTTTGTATGCCAAATTGAGAGATTTTTCGGTTTAAATTACCAGGCGAACAAGAATTCCAGAAGGTGACCAACGATAAGTTGTTTTCAGTAGACACCCGCTACTGATTATCATCGCCTGGTATCTAAAATCGAAAATCCAAAAATTTTGCACAAAAATGCGCATTTTGTAGCCAAATGAGAGATTTTTCGGTTTAAATACCAGGCGAACTGGAATTCCAGGAGGTGACCAACGATTAGTTGGTTTTCAGTAGACACCGCTACTGATTATCATCGCCTGGTATCTAAAATCGAAAGATCCAAAAATTTTGCACAAAAATGCGCATTTTGTAGCCAAATTGAGAGATTTTTCGGTTTAAACTACCAGGCGAACGGAATTCCAGAAGGTGACCAACGATTAGTTGGTTTTCAGTAGACACCCGCTACTGATTATCATCGCCTGGTATCTAAAATCGAAAGATCCAAAAATTTTGCACAAAAATGCGCATTTTGTATGCCAAATTGAGAGATTTTTCGGTTTAAATTACCAGGCGAACAGGAATTCCAGAAGGTGACCAACGATAAGTTGGTTTTCAGTAGACACCCGCTACTGATTATCATCGCCTGGTATCTAAAATCGAAAGATCCAAAAATTTTGCACAAAAATGCGCATTTTGTAGCCAAATTGAGAGATTTTTCGGTTTAAATTACCAGGCGAACAAGAATTCCAGAAGGTGACCAACGATAAGTTGGTTTTCAGTAGACACCCGCTACTGATTATCATCGCCTGGTATCTAAAATCGAAAGATCCAAAAATTTTGCACAAAAATGCGCATTTTGTAGCCAAATTGAGAGATTTTTCGGTTTAAACTACCAGGCGAACGGAATTCCAGAAGGTGACCAACGATTAGTTGGTTTTCAGTAGACACCAGCTACTGATTATCATCGCCTGGTATCTAAAATCGAAAGATCCAAAAATTTTGCACAAAAATGCGCATTTTGTAGCCAAATTGAGAGATTTTTCGGTTTAAATACCAGGCGAACTGGAATTCCAGAAGGTGACCAACGATAGTTGGTTTCAGTAGACACCCGCTACTGATTATCATCGCCTGGTATCTAAATCGAAAGATCCAAAAATTTTGCACAAAAATGCGCATTTTGTAGGCCAAATTGAGAGATTTTTCGGTTTAAATTACCAGGCGAACTGGAATTCCAGAAGGTGACCAACGATTAGTTGGTTTTCAGTAGACACCCGCTACTGATTATCATCGCCTGGTATCTAAAATCGAAAGATCCAAAAATTTTGCACAAAAATGCGCATTTTGTATGCCAAATTGAGAGATTTTTCGGTTTAAATTACCAGGCGAACAAGAATTCCAGAAGGTGACCAACGATTAGTTGGTTTTCAGTAGACACCCGCTACTGATTATCATCGCCTGGTATCTAAAATCGAAAGATCCAAAAATTTTGCACAAAAATGCGCATTTTGTATGCCAAATTGAGAGATTTTTCGGTTTAAATTACCAGGCGAACTGGAATTCCAGAAGGTGACCAACGATAAGTTGGTTTTCAGTAGACACCCGCTACTGATTATCATCGCCTGGTATCTAAATCGAAAGATCCAAAATTTTGCACAAAAATGCGCATTTTGTATGCCAAATTGAGAGATTTTTCGGTTTAAATACCAGGCGAACAAGGAATTCCAGGAGGTGACCAACGATTAGTTGGTTTTCAGTAGACACCCGCTACTGATTATCATCGCCTGGTATCTAAAATCGAAAATCCAAAAATTTTGCACAAAAATGCGCATTTTGTATGCCAAATTGAGAGATTTTTCGGTTTAAATACCAGGCGAACAAGAATTCCAGAAGGTGACCAACGATTAGTTGGTTTTCAGTAGACACCCGCTACTGATTATCATCGCCTGGTATCTAAAATCGAAAGATCCAAAAATTTTGCACAAAAATGCGCATTTTGTATGCCAAATTGAGAGATTTTTCGGTTTAAATACCAGGCGAACTGGAATTCCAGAAGGTGACCAACGATTAGTTGGTTTTCAGTAGACACCCGCTACTGATTATCATCGCCTGGTATCTAAAATCGAAAGATCCAAAAATTTTGCACAAAATGCGCATTTTGTATGCCAAATTGAGAGATTTTTCGGTTTAAATACCAGGCGAACAAGAATTCCAGAAGGTGACCAACGATAAGTTGGTTTTCAGTAGACACCCGCTACTGATTATCATCGCCTGGTATCTAAAATCGAAAGATCCAAAAATTTTGCACAAAAATGCGCATTTTGTAGCCAAATGAGAGATTTTTCGGTTTAAACTACCAGGCGAACAAGGAATTCCAGAAGGTGACCAACGATTAGTTGGTTTTCAGTAGACACCCGCTACTGATTATCATCGCCTGGTATCTAAAATCGAAAGATCCAAAAATTTTGCACAAAAATGCGCATTTTGTAGCCAAATTGAGAGATTTTTCGGTTTAAATTACCAGGCGAACAAGAATTCCAGAAGGTGACCAACGATTAGTTGGTTTTCAGTAGACACCCGCTACTGATTATCATCGCCTGGTATCTAAAATCGAAAAATCCAAAAATTTTGCACAAAAATGCGCATTTTGTAGCCAAATTGAGAGATTTTTCGGTTTAAATACCAGGCGAACAAGAATTCCAGAAGGTGACCAACGATTAGTTGGTTTTCAGTAGACACCCGCTACTGATTATCATCGCCTGGTATCTAAAATCGAAAGATCCAAAAATTTTGCACAAAAATGCGCATTTTGTAGCCAAATTGAGAGATTTTTCGGTTTAAATACCAGGCGAACAAGAATTCCAGAAGGTGACCAACGATAAGTTGGTTTTCAGTAGACACCCGCTACTGATTATCATCGCCTGGTATCTTAAATCGAAAGATCAAAAATTTTGCACAAAAATGCGCATTTTGTAGCCAAATTGAGAGATTTTTCGGTTTAAATACCAGGCGAACAAGAATTCCAGAAGGTGACCAACGATTAGTTGGTAGACACCCGCTACTGATTATCATCGCCTGGTATCTAAAATCGAAAGATCCAAAAATTTTGCACAAAAATGCGCATTTTGTAGCCAAATTGAGAGATTTTTCGGTTTAAATTACCAGGCGAACAGAATTCCAGAAGGTGACCAACGATAGTTGGTTTTCAGTAGACACCCGCTACTGATTATCATCGCCTGGTATCTAAAATCGAAAGATCCAAAAATTTTGCACAAAAATGCGCATTTTGTATGCCAAATTGAGAGATTTTTCGGTTTAAATTACCAGGCGAACAAGAATTCCAGGAGGTGACCAACGATTAGTTGGTTTTCAGTAGACACCCGCTACTGATTATCATCGCCTGGTATCTAAAATCGAAAGATCCAAAAATTTTGCACAAAAATGCGCATTTTGTAGGCCAAATTGAGAGATTTTTCGGTTTAAATTACCAGGCGAACAAGAATTCCAGGAAGGTGACCAACGATAAGTTGGTTTTCAGTAGACACCAGCTACTGATTATCATCGCCTGGTATCTAAAATCGAAAATCCAAAAATTTTGCACAAAAATGCGCATTTTGTAGCCAAATTGAGAGATTTTTCGGTTTAAACTACCAGGCGAACTGGAATTCCAGAAGGTGACCAACGATAAGTTGGTTTTCAGTAGACACCCGCTACTGATTATCATCGCCTGGTATCTAAAATCGAAAGATCCAAAAATTTTGCACAAAAATGCGCATTTTGTAGCCAAATTGAGAGATTTTTCGGTTTAAATTACCAGGCGAACGGAATTCCAGAAGGTGACCAACGATAAGTTGGTTTTCAGTAGACACCCGCTACTGATTATCATCGCCTGGTATCTAAAATCGAAAGATCCAAAAATTTTGCACAAAAATGCGCATTTTGTAGGCCAAATTGAGAGATTTTTCGGTTTAAACTACCAGGCGAACTGGAATTCCAGAGGTGACCAACGATTAGTTGGTTTTCAGTAGACACCCGCTACTGATTATCATCGCCTGGTATCTAAAATCGAAAGATCCAAAAATTTTGCACAAAAATGCGCATTTTGTAGCCAAATTGAGAGATTTTTCGGTTTAAATTACCAGGCGAACAAGAATTCCAGAAGGTGACCAACGATATGTTGGTTTTCAGTAGACACCCGCTACTGATTATCATCGCCTGGTATCTAAAATCGAAAGATCCAAAAATTTTGCACAAAAATGCGCATTTTGTAGGCCAAATTGAGAGATTTTTCGGTTTAAACTACCAGGCGAACTGGAATTCCAGAAGGTGACCAACGATAGTTGGTTTCAGTAGACACCCGCTACTGATTATCATCGCCTGGTATCTAAAATCGAAAGATCCAAAAATTTGCACAAAATGCGCATTTGTAGCCAAATTGAGAGATTTTTCGGTTTAAACTACCAGGCGAACTGGAATTCCAGGAGGTGACCAACGATTAGTTGGTTTTCAGTAGACACCGCTACTGATTATCATCGCCTGGTATCTAAAATCGAAAGATCCAAAAATTTTGCACAAAAATGCGCATTTTGTATGCCAAATTGAGAGATTTTTCGGTTTAAACTACCAGGCGAACTGGAATTCCAGAAGGTGACCAACGATTAGTTGGTTTTCAGTAGACACCGCTACTGATTATCATCGCCTGGTATCTAAAATCGAAAAATCCAAAAATTTTGCACAAAAATGCGCATTTTGTAGCCAAATTGAGAGATTTTTCGGTTTAAATTACCAGGCGAACAAGAATTCCAGAAGGTGACCAACGATTAGTTGGTTTTCAGTAGACACCCGCTACTGATTATCATCGCCTGGTATCTAAAATCGAAAGATCCAAAAATTTTGCACAAAAATGCGCATTTTGTATGCCAAATTGAGAGATTTTTCGGTTTAAATACCAGGCGAACTGGAATTCCAGAAGGTGACCAACGATTAGTTGGTTTTCAGTAGACACCCGCTACTGATTATCATCGCCTGGTATCTAAAATCGAAAGATCCAAAAATTTTGCACAAAAATGCGCATTTTGTAGCCAAATGAGAGATTTTTCGGTTTAAATACCAGGCGAACTGGAATTCCAGAGGTGACCAACGATTAGTTGGTTTTCAGTAGACACCCGCTACTGATTATCATCGCCTGGTATCTAAAATCGAAAGATCCAAAAATTTTGCACAAAATGCGCATTTTGTAGCCAAATTGAGAGATTTTTCGGTTTAAATACCAGGCGAACAAGAATTCCAGAAGGTGACCAACGATAAGTTGGTTTTCAGTAGACACCCGCTACTGATTATCATCGCCTGGTATCTAAAATCGAAAGATCCAAAAATTTTGCACAAAAATGCGCATTTTGTAGCCAAATTGAGAGATTTTTCGGTTTAAACTACCAGGCGAACTGGAATTCCAGGAGGTGACAACGATTAGTTGGTTTTCAGTAGACACCGCTACTGATTATCATCGCCTGGTATCTAAAATCGAAAGATCCAAAAATTTTGCACAAAAATGCGCATTTGTATGCCAAATTGAGAGATTTTTCGGTTTAAATTACCAGGCGAACAAGGAATTCCAGAAGGTGACCAACGATAAGTTGGTTTTCAGTAGACACCCGCTACTGATTATCATCGCCTGGTATCTAAAATCGAAAATCCAAAAATTTTGCACAAAAATGCGCATTTTGTAGCCAAATTGAGAGATTTTTCGGTTTAAACTACCAGGCGAACTGGAATTCCAGAAGGTGACCAACGATTAGTTGGTTTTCAGTAGACACCGCTACTGATTATCATCGCCTGGTATCTAAAATCGAAAGATCCAAAAATTTTGCACAAAAATGCGCATTTTGTATGCCAAATTGAGAGATTTTTCGGTTTAAATTACCAGGCGAACAAGAATTCCAGAAGGTGACCAACGATAAGTTGGTTTTCAGTAGACACCCGCTACTGATTATCATCGCCTGGTATCTAAAATCGAAAGATCCAAAAATTTTGCACAAAAATGCGCATTTTGTAGCCAAATTGAGAGATTTTTCGGTTTAAACTACCAGGCGAACAAGAATTCCAGAGGTGACCAACGATAAGTTGGTTTCAGTAGACACCGCTACTGATTATCATCGCCTGTATCTAAAATCGAAAATCCAAAAATTTTGCACAAAAATGCGCATTTTGTAGCCAAATTGAGAGATTTTCGGTTTAAACTACCAGGCGAACTGGAATTCCAGAGGTGACCAACGATTAGTTGGTTTTCAGTAGACACCCGCTACTGATTATCATCGCCTGGTATCTAAAATCGAAAGATCCAAAAATTTTGCACAAAATGCGCATTTTGTAGCCAAATTGAGAGATTTTTCGGTTTAAATTACCAGGCGAACAAGATTCCAGAAGGTGACCAACGATAAGTTGGTTTTCAGTAGACACCGCTACTGATTATCATCGCCTGGTATCTAAAATCGAAAATCCAAAAATTTTGCACAAAAATGCGCATTTTGTAGCCAAATTGAGAGATTTTCGGTTTAAATTACCAGGCGAACAAGAATTCCAGAAGGTGACCAACGATTAGTTGGTTTTCAGTAGACACCGCTACTGATTATCATCGCCTGTATCTAAATCGAAAAATCCAAAAATTTGCACAAAAATGCGCATTTTGTAGCCAAATGAGAGATTTTTCGGTTTAAATACCAGGCGAACAGGAATTCCAGAGGTGGACCAACGATTAGTTGGTTTTCAGTAGACACCCGCTACTGATTATCATCGCCTGGTATCTAAAATCGAAAGATCCAAAAATTTTGCACAAAAATGCGCATTTTGTAGCCAAATTGAGAGATTTTTCGGTTTAAATACCAGGCGAACAAGAATTCCAGAAGGTGACCAACGATAGTTGGTTTTCAGTAGACACCGCTACTGATTATCATCGCCTGGTATCTAAAATCGAAAGATCCAAAAATTTTGCACAAAAATGCGCATTTTGTATGCCAAATTGAGAGATTTTTCGGTTTAAATTACCAGGCGAACAAGAATTCCAGGAGGTGACCAACGATTAGTTGGTTTTCAGTAGACACCCGCTACTGATTATCATCGCCTGGTATCTAAAATCGAAAGATCCAAAAATTTTGCACAAAAATGCGCATTTTGTATGCCAAATTGAGAGATTTTTCGGTTTAAATTACCAGGCGAACAAGGATTCCAGAAGGTGACCAACGATAAGTTGGTTTTCAGTAGACACCCGCTACTGATTATCATCGCCTGGTATCTAAATCGAAAGATCCAAAAATTTTGCACAAAAATGCGCATTTTGTATGCCAAATTGAGAGATTTTCGGTTTAAATTACCAGGCGAACAAGAATTCCAGAAGGTGACCAACGATTAGTTGGTTTTCAGTAGACACCAGCTACTGATTATCATCGCCTGGTATCTAAAATCGAAAATCCAAAAATTTTGCACAAAAATGCGCATTTTGTAGCCAAATTGAGAGATTTTTCGGTTTAAATTACCAGGCGAACAGGAATTCCAGAAGGTGACCAACGATAAGTTGGTTTTCAGTAGACACCCGCTACTGATTATCATCGCCTGGTATCTAAAATCGAAAGATCCAAAAATTTTGCACAAAAATGCGCATTTGTATGCCAATTGAGAGATTTTTCGGTTTAAATACCAGGCGAACATGGAATTCCAGAAGGTGACCAACGATTAGTTGGTTTTCAGTAGACACCCGCTACTGATTATCATCGCCTGGTATCTAAATCGAAAATCCAAAAATTTTGCACAAAAAATGCGCATTTTGTAGCCAATGAGAGATTTTCGGTTTAAATACCAGGCAACGGAATTCCAGAAGTGACAACGATAGTGGTTTTCAGTAGACACCCGCTACTGATTATCATCGCCTGGTATCTAAAATCGAAAATCCAAAAATTTTGCACAAAAATGCGCATTTTGTAGCCAAATTGAGAGATTTTTCGGTTTAAATTACCAGGCGAACAAGAATTCCAGAAGGTGACCAACGATAAGTTGGTTTTCAGTAGACACCCGCTACTGATTATCATCGCCTGGTATCTAAAATCGAAAGATCAAAAATTTTGCACAAAAATGCGCATTTTGTATGCCAAATTGAGAGATTTTTCGGTTTAAATTACCAGGCGAACAAGAATTCCAGAAGGTGACCAACGATAAGTTGGTTTTCAGTAGACACCGCTACTGATTATCATCGCCTGGTATCTAAAATCGAAAGATCCAAAAATTTTGCACAAAAATGCGCATTTTGTATGCCAAATTGAGAGATTTTTCGGTTTAAACTACCAGGCGAACAGGATTCCAGAAGGTGACCAACGATAAGTTGGTTTTCAGTAGACACCCGCTACTGATTATCATCGCCTGGTATCTAAAATCGAAAATTCCAAAAATTTTTGCACAAAAATGCGCATTTTGTATGCCAAATTGAGAGATTTTTCGGTTTAAACTACCAGGCGAACTGGAATTCCAGAAGGTGACCAACGATTAGTTGGTTTTCAGTAGACACCCGCTACTGATTATCATCGCCTGGTATCTAAAATCGAAAGATCCAAAAATTTTGCACAAAAATGCGCATTTTGTATGCCAAATTGAGAGATTTTTCGGTTTAAATACCAGGCGAACAAGAATTCCAGAAGGTGACCAACGATAAGTTGGTTTTCAGTAGACACCCGCTACTGATTATCATCGCCTGGTATCTAAAATCGAAAAGATCCAAAAATTTTGCACAAAAATGCGCATTTTGTAGCCAAATTGAGAGATTTTTCGGTTTAAATACCAGGCGAACAGGAATTCCAGAAGGTGACCAACGATTAGTTGGTTTTCAGTAGACACCCGCTACTGATTATCATCGCCTGGTATCTAAATCGAAAAATCCAAAAATTTTGCACAAAAATGCGCATTTTGTAGCCAAATTGAGAGATTTTTCGGTTTAAACTACCAGGCGAACTGGAATTCCATGAGGTGACCAACGATTAGTTGGTTTTCAGTAGACACCCGCTACTGATTATCATCGCCTGGTATCTAAATCGAAAGATCCAAAAATTTTGCACAAAAATGCGCATTTTGTATGCCAAATTGAGAGATTTTTCGGTTTAAATTACCAGGCGAACAAGAATTCCAGAAGGTGACCAACGATTAGTTGGTTTTCAGTAGACACCCGCTACTGATTATCATCGCCTGGTATCTAAATCGAAAAATCCAAAAATTTTGCACAAAAATGCGCATTTTGTATGCCAAATTGAGAGATTTTTCGGTTTAAATACCAGGCGAACTGGAATTCCAGAGGTGACCAACGATAAGTTGGTTTTCAGTAGACACCCGCTACTGATTATCATCGCCTGGTATCTAAAATCGAAAGATCCAAAATTTTGCACAAAAATGCGCATTTTGTAAGCCAAATGAGAGATTTTTCGGTTTAAATACCAGGCGAACTGGAATTCCAGAAGGTGACCAACGATTAGTTGGTTTTCAGTAGACACCCGCTACTGATTATCATCGCCTGGTATCTAAAATCGAAAGATCCAAAAATTTTGCACAAAAATGCGCATTTTGTATGCCAAATTGAGAGATTTTTCGGTTTAAATTACCAGGCGAACAAGAATTCCAGAAGGTGACCAACGATAAGTTGGTTTTCAGTAGACACCCGCTACTGATTATCATCGCCTGGTATCTAAAATCGAAAGATCCAAAAATTTTGCACAAAAATGCGCATTTTGTAGCCAAATTGAGAGATTTTCGGTTTAAACTACCAGGCGAACTGGAATTCCAGAAGGTGACCAACGATTAGTTGGTTTTCAGTAGACACCAGCTACTGATTATCATCGCCTGGTATCTAAAATCGAAAGATCCAAAAATTTTGCACAAAAATGCGCATTTTGTATGCCAAATTGAGAGATTTTTCGGTTTAAATTACCAGGCGAACAAGAATTCCAGAAGGTGACCAACGATTAGTTGGTTTTCAGTAGACACCCGCTACTGATTATCATCGCCTGGTATCTAAATCGAAAATCCAAAAATTTTGCACAAAAATGCGCATTTTGTAGCCAAATTGAGAGATTTTTCGGTTTAAATTACCAGGCGAACAAGAATTCCAGAAGGTGACCAACGATAGTTGGTTTTCAGTAGACACCCGCTACTGATTATCATCGCCTGGTATCTAAAATCGAAAGATCCAAAAATTTTGCACAAAAATGCGCATTTTGTATGCCAAATTGAGAGATTTTTCGGTTTAAATTACCAGGCGAACTGGAATTCCAGGAAGTGACCAACGATTAGTTGGTTTTCAGTAGACACCGCTACTGATTATCATCGCCTGGTATCTAAAATCGAAAGATCCAAAAATTTTGCCACAAAAATGCGCATTTTGTATGCCAAATTGAGAGATTTTTCGGTTTAAATACCAGGCGAACAAGAATTCCAGAAGGTGACCAACGATAAGTTGGTTTTCAGTAGACACCCGCTACTGATTATCATCGCCTGGTATCTAAATCGAAAGATCCAAAAATTTTGCACAAAAATGCGCATTTTGTATGCCAAATTGAGAGATTTTCGGTTTAAATTACCAGGCGAACAGGAATTCCAGAAGGTGACCAACGATTAGTTGGTTTTCAGTAGACACCCGCTACTGATTATCATCGCCTGGTATCTAAAATCGAAAATCCAAAATTTTGCACAAAAATGCGCATTTTGTATGCCAAATTGAGAGATTTTTCGGTTTAAATTACCAGGCGAACAAGAATTCCAGAAGGTGACCAACGATTAGTTGGTTTTCAGTAGACACCCGCTACTGATTATCATCGCCTGGTATCTAAAATCGAAAATCCAAAAATTTTGCACAAAAATGCGCATTTTGTAAGCCAAATTGAGAGATTTTCGGTTTAAATTACCAGGCGAACAAGGAATTCCAGAAGGTGACCAACGATTAGTTGGTTTTCAGTAGACACCCGCTACTGATTATCATCGCCTGGTATCTAAATCGAAAAATCCAAAAATTTTGCACAAAAATGCGCATTTTGTAGCCAAATTGAGAGATTTTCGGTTTAAATACCAGGCGAACAGGAATTCCAGAAGGTGACCAACGATAAGTGGTTTTCAGTAGACACCCGCTACTGATTATCATCGCCTGGTATCTAAAATCGAAAATCCAAAAATTTTGCACAAAAATGCGCATTTTGTAGCCAAATGAGAGATTTTTCGGTTTAAATTACCAGGCGAACGAATTCCAGAAGGTGACCAACGATTAGTTGTTTTCAGTAGACACCCGCTACTGATTATCATCGCCTGGTATCTAAAATCGAAAGATCCAAAAATTTTGCACAAAAATGCGCATTTTGTATGCCAAATTGAGAGATTTTTCGGTTTAAATACCAGGCGAACAAGGAATTCCAGAAGGTGACCAACGATTAGTTGGTTTTCAGTAGACACCGCTACTGATTATCATCGCCTGGTATCTAAAATCGAAAATCCAAAAATTTGCACAAAAATGCGCATTTTGTATGCCAAATGAGAGATTTTTCGGTTTAAATTACCAGGCGAAAAAGAATTCCAGAAGGTGACCAACGATTAGTGGTTTTCAGTAGACACCAGCTACTGATTATCATCGCCTGGTATCTAAAATCGAAAAGATCCAAAAATTTTGCACAAAAATGCGCATTTTGTATGCCAAATTGAGAGATTTTTCGGTTTAAATTACCAGGCGAACAAGAATTCCAGAAGGTGACCAACGATAAGTTGGTTTTCAGTAGACACCCGCTACTGATTATCATCGCCTGGTATCTAAAATCGAAAATCCAAAAATTTGCACAAAAATGCGCATTTTGTATGCCAAATTGAGAGATTTTTCGGTTTAAATTACCAGGCGAACAAGAATTCCAGAAGGTGACCAACGATAAGTTGGTTTTCAGTAGACACCCGCTACTGATTATCATCGCCTGGTATCTAAAATCGAAAGATCCAAAAATTTTGCACAAAAATGCGCATTTTGTATGCCAAATTGAGAGATTTTTCGGTTTAAATTACCAGGCGAACAAGAATTCCAGAAGGTGACCAACGATAAGTTGGTTTTCAGTAGACACCCGCTACTGATTATCATCGCCTGGTATCTAAAATCGAAAAATCCAAAAATTTTGCACAAAAATGCGCATTTTGTAGCCAAATTGAGAGATTTTTCGGTTTAAACTACCAGGCGAACTGGAATTCCAGAGGTGACCAACGATTAGTTGGTTTTCAGTAGACACCGCTACTGATTATCATCGCCTGGTATCTAAAATCGAAAGATCCAAAAATTTTGCACAAAAATGCGCATTTTGTATGCCAAATTGAGAGATTTTTCGGTTTAAACTACCAGGCGAACGGAATTCCAGAGGTGACCAACGATTAGTTGGTTTTCAGTAGACACCCGCTACTGATTATCATCGCCTGGTATCTAAAATCGAAAGATCCAAAAATTTTGCACAAAAATGCGCATTTTGTAAGCCAAATTGAGAGATTTTTCGGTTTAAACTACCAGGCGAACTGGAATTCCAGAAGGTGACCAACGATTAGTTGGTTTTCAGTAGACACCCGCTACTGATTATCATCGCCTGGTATCTAAAATCGAAAGATCCAAAAATTTTGCACAAAAATGCGCATTTTGTATGCCAAATTGAGAGATTTTTCGGTTTAAATTACCAGGCGAACAAGAATTCCAGAAGGTGACCAACGATAGTTGGTTTTCAGTAGACACCAGCTACTGATTATCATCGCCTGGTATCTAAAATCGAAAGATCCAAAAATTTTGCACAAAAATGCGCATTTTGTAGCCAAATTGAGAGATTTTTCGGTTTAAACTACCAGGCGAACTGAATTCCAGGAGTGACCAACGATTAGTTGGTTTTCAGTAGACACCCGCTACTGATTATCATCGCCTGGTATCTAAAATCGAAAGATCCAAAAATTTTGCACAAAAATGCGCATTTTGTAGCCAAATTGAGAGATTTTTCGGTTTAAATTACCAGGCGAACAAGAATTCCAGAAGGTGACCAACGATTAGTTGGTTTTCAGTAGACACCCGCTACTGATTATCATCGCCTGGTATCTAAAATCGAAAAATCCAAAAATTTTGCACAAAAATGCGCATTTTGTAGCCAAATTGAGAGATTTTTCGGTTTAAACTACCAGGCGAACTGGAATTCCAGAAGGTGACCAACGATTAGTTGGTTTTCAGTAGACACCCGCTACTGATTATCATCGCCTGGTATCTAAAATCGAAAGATCCAAAAATTTTGCACAAAAATGCGCATTTTGTAAGCCAAATTGAGAGATTTTTCGGTTTAAACTACCAGGCGAACTGGAATTCCAGAAGGTGACCAACGATTAGTTGGTTTTCAGTAGACACCCGCTACTGATTATCATCGCCTGGTATCTAAAATCGAAAATCCAAAAATTTTGCACAAAAATGCGCATTTTGTAGCCAAATTGAGAGATTTTTCGGTTTAAATTACCAGGCGAACAGGAATTCCAGAAGGTGACCAACGATTAGTTGGTTTTCAGTAGACACCCGCTACTGATTATCATCGCCTGGTATCTAAAATCGAAAATCCAAAAATTTTGCACAAAAATGCGCATTTTGTAGCCAAATTGAGAGATTTTTCGGTTTAAACTACCAGGCGAACTGGAATTCCAGAAGGTGACCAACGATTAGTTGGTTTTCAGTAGACACCCGCTACTGATTATCATCGCCTGGTATCTAAAATCGAAAGATCCAAAAATTTTGCACAAAAATGCGCATTTTGTATGCCAAATTGAGAGATTTTTCGGTTTAAATTACCAGGCGAACAGAATTCCAGAAGGTGACCAACGATAAGTTGGTTTTCAGTAGACACCCGCTACTGATTATCATCGCCTGGTATCTAAAATCGAAAATCCAAAAATTTTGCACAAAAATGCGCATTTTGTAGCCAAATTGAGAGATTTTTCGGTTTAAACTACCAGGCGAACTGGAATTCCAGAAGGTGACCAACGATTAGTTGGTTTTCAGTAGACACCCGCTACTGATTATCATCGCCTGGTATCTAAAATCGAAAATCCAAAAATTTTGCACAAAAATGCGCATTTTGTATGCCAAATTGAGAGATTTTTCGGTTTAAATTACCAGGCGAACTGGAATTCCAGAAGGTGACCAACGATTAGTTGGTTTTCAGTAGACACCCGCTACTGATTATCATCGCCTGGTATCTAAAATCGAAAGATCCAAAAATTTTGCACAAAAATGCGCATTTTGTAGCCAAATTGAGAGATTTTTCGGTTTAAATTACCAGGCGAACAGAATTCCAGAAGGTGACCAACGATTAGTTGGTTTTCAGTAGACACCCGCTACTGATTATCATCGCCTGGTATCTAAAATCGAAAAATCCAAAAATTTTGCACAAAAATGCGCATTTTGTAAGCCAAATTGAGAGATTTTTCGGTTTAAATTACCAGGCGAACTGGAATTCCAGAAGGTGACCAACGATTAGTTGGTTTTCAGTAGACACCCGCTACTGATTATCATCGCCTGGTATCTAAAATCGAAAGATCCAAAAATTTTGCACAAAAATGCGCATTTTGTAGCCAAATTGAGAGATTTTTCGGTTTAAATTACCAGGCGAACAGAATTCCAGAAGGTGACCAACGATTAGTTGGTTTTCAGTAGACACCCGCTACTGATTATCATCGCCTGGTATCTAAAATCGAAAATCCAAAAATTTTGCACAAAAATGCGCATTTTGTAGCCAAATTGAGAGATTTTTCGGTTTAAATACCAGGCGAACGGAATTCCAGAAGGTGACCAACGATTAGTTGGTTTTCAGTAGACACCCGCTACTGATTATCATCGCCTGGTATCTAAAATCGAAAATCCAAAAATTTTGCACAAAAATGCGCATTTTGTAGCCAAATTGAGAGATTTTTCGGTTTAAACTACCAGGCGAACTGGAATTCCAGGAGGTGACCAACGATTAGTTGGTTTTCAGTAGACACCCGCTACTGATTATCATCGCCTGGTATCTAAAATCGAAAGATCCAAAAATTTTGCACAAAAATGCGCATTTTGTAGCCAAATTGAGAGATTTTTCGGTTTAAATTACCAGGCGAACTGGAATTCCAGAAGGTGACCAACGATTAGTTGGTTTTCAGTAGACACCCGCTACTGATTATCATCGCCTGGTATCTAAAATCGAAAGATCCAAAAATTTTGCACAAAAATGCGCATTTTGTAGCCAAATTGAGAGATTTTTCGGTTTAAACTACCAGGCGAACTGGAATTCCAGAAGGTGACCAACGATTAGTTGGTTTTCAGTAGACACCCGCTACTGATTATCATCGCCTGGTATCTAAAATCGAAAATCCAAAAATTTTGCACAAAAATGCGCATTTTGTATGCCAAATTGAGAGATTTTTCGGTTTAAACTACCAGGCGAACTGGAATTCCAGAAGGTGACCAACGATTAGTTGGTTTTCAGTAGACACCCGCTACTGATTATCATCGCCTGGTATCTAAAATCGAAAGATCCAAAAATTTTGCACAAAAATGCGCATTTTGTAGCCAAATTGAGAGATTTTTCGGTTTAAATTACCAGGCGAACAGAATTCCAGAAGGTGACCAACGATTAGTTGGTTTTCAGTAGACACCCGCTACTGATTATCATCGCCTGGTATCTAAAATCGAAAATCCAAAAATTTTGCACAAAAATGCGCATTTTGTAGCCAAATTGAGAGATTTTTCGGTTTAAACTACCAGGCGAACAGGAATTCCAGAAGGTGACCAACGATTAGTTGGTTTTCAGTAGACACCCGCTACTGATTATCATCGCCTGGTATCTAAAATCGAAAGATCCAAAAATTTTGCACAAAAATGCGCATTTTGTAGCCAATTGAGAGATTTTTCGGTTTAAACTACCAGGCGAACTGGAATTCCAGAAGGTGACCAACGATTAGTTGGTTTTCAGTAGACACCGCTACTGATTATCATCGCCTGGTATCTAAAATCGAAAAAAAAAAAAAATATTTTAAAAAAGGTTAAATACAGCGAACGAATTCCAGAGGTGACCAACGATAGTTGGTTTTCAGTAGACACCGCTACTGATTATCATCGCCTGGTATCTAAAATCGAAAATCCAAAAATTTTGCACAAAAATGCGCATTTTGTAGCCAAATTGAGAGATTTTTCGGTTTAAATTACCAGGCGAACTGGAATTCCAGAGGTGACCAACGATTAGTTGGTTTTCAGTAGACACCCGCTACTGATTATCATCGCCTGGTATCTAAAATCGAAAATCCAAAAATTTTGCACAAAAATGCGCATTTTGTAGCCAAATTGAGAGATTTTTCGGTTTAAATACCAGGCGAACAGGAATTCCAGAAGGTGACCAACGATAAGTTGGTTTTCAGTAGACACCCGCTACTGATTATCATCGCCTGGTATCTAAAATCGAAAATCCAAAAATTTTGCACAAAAATGCGCATTTTGTAGCCAAATTGAGAGATTTTTCGGTTTAAACTACCAGGCGAACTGGAATTCCAGAAGGTGACCAACGATTAGTTGGTTTTCAGTAGACACCCGCTACTGATTATCATCGCCTGGTATCTAAAATCGAAAATCCAAAAATTTTGCACAAAAATGCGCATTTTGTATGCCAAATTGAGAGATTTTTCGGTTTAAATTACCAGGCGAACAAGAATTCCAGAAGGTGACCAACGATTAGTTGGTTTTCAGTAGACACCCGCTACTGATTATCATCGCCTGGTATCTAAAATCGAAAATCCAAAAATTTTGCACAAAAATGCGCATTTTGTATGCCAAATTGAGAGATTTTTCGGTTTAAACTACCAGGCGAACTGGAATTCCAGAAGGTGACCAACGATTAGTTGGTTTTCAGTAGACACCCGCTACTGATTATCATCGCCTGGTATCTAAAATCGAAAATCCAAAAATTTTGCACAAAAATGCGCATTTTGTAGCCAAATTGAGAGATTTTTCGGTTTAAATTACCAGGCGAACAAGAATTCCAGAAGGTGACCAACGATAGTTGGTTTTCAGTAGACACCGCTACTGATTATCATCGCCTGGTATCTAAAATCGAAAATCCAAAAATTTTGCACAAAAATGCGCATTTTGTAGCCAAATTGAGAGATTTTTCGGTTTAAATACCAGGCGAACTGGAATTCCAGAGGTGACCAACGATAGTTGGTTTTCAGTAGACACCCGCTACTGATTATCATCGCCTGGTATCTAAAATCGAAAATCCAAAAATTTTGCACAAAAATGCGCATTTTGTAGCCAAATTGAGAGATTTTTCGGTTTAAATTACCAGGCGAACTGGAATTCCAGAAGGTGACCAACGATTAGTTGGTTTTCAGTAGACACCCGCTACTGATTATCATCGCCTGGTATCTAAAATCGAAAATCCAAAAATTTTGCACAAAAATGCGCATTTTGTAGCCAAATTGAGAGATTTTTCGGTTTAAATTACCAGGCGAACTGGAATTCCAGAAGGTGACCAACGATTAGTTGGTTTTCAGTAGACACCCGCTACTGATTATCATCGCCTGGTATCTAAAATCGAAAAATCCAAAAATTTTGCACAAAAATGCGCATTTTGTAGCCAAATTGAGAGATTTTTCGGTTTAAATTACCAGGCGAACAGGAATTCCAGAAGGTGACCAACGATTAGTTGGTTTTCAGTAGACACCCGCTACTGATTATCATCGCCTGGTATCTAAAATCGAAAATCCAAAAATTTTGCACAAAAATGCGCATTTTGTAGCCAAATTGAGAGATTTTTCGGTTTAAACTACCAGGCGAACTGGAATTCCAGAGGTGACCAACGATTAGTTGGTTTTCAGTAGACACCCGCTACTGATTATCATCGCCTGGTATCTAAAATCGAAAGATCCAAAAATTTTGCACAAAAATGCGCATTTTGTAGCCAAATTGAGAGATTTTTCGGTTTAAATTACCAGGCGAACAGGAATTCCAGAAGGTGACCAACGATTAGTTGGTTTTCAGTAGACACCCGCTACTGATTATCATCGCCTGGTATCTAAAATCGAAAATCCAAAAATTTTGCACAAAAATGCGCATTTTGTAGCCAAATTGAGAGATTTTTCGGTTTAAACTACCAGGCGAACTGGAATTCCAGAAGGTGACCAACGATTAGTTGGTTTTCAGTAGACACCCGCTACTGATTATCATCGCCTGGTATCTAAAATCGAAAATCCAAAAATTTTGCACAAAAATGCGCATTTTGTAGCCAAATTGAGAGATTTTTCGGTTTAAACTACCAGGCGAACTGGAATTCCAGAAGGTGACCAACGATTAGTTGGTTTTCAGTAGACACCCGCTACTGATTATCATCGCCTGGTATCTAAAATCGAAAATCCAAAAATTTTGCACAAAAATGCGCATTTTGTAGCCAAATTGAGAGATTTTTCGGTTTAAATTACCAGGCGAACTGGAATTCCAGAAGGTGACCAACGATTAGTTGGTTTTCAGTAGACACCCGCTACTGATTATCATCGCCTGGTATCTAAAATCGAAAATCCAAAAATTTTGCACAAAAATGCGCATTTTGTAGCCAAATTGAGAGATTTTTCGGTTTAAATTACCAGGCGAACAAGAATTCCAGAAGGTGACCAACGATAGTTGGTTTTCAGTAGACACCCGCTACTGATTATCATCGCCTGGTATCTAAAATCGAAAATCCAAAAATTTTGCACAAAAATGCGCATTTTGTAGCCAAATTGAGAGATTTTTCGGTTTAAATACCAGGCGAACTGGAATTCCAGAAGGTGACCAACGATAGTTGGTTTTCAGTAGACACCCGCTACTGATTATCATCGCCTGGTATCTAAAATCGAAAGATCCAAAAATTTTGCACAAAAATGCGCATTTTGTAGCCAAATTGAGAGATTTTTCGGTTTAAACTACCAGGCGAACTGGAATTCCAGAGGTGACCAACGATTAGTTGGTTTTCAGTAGACACCCGCTACTGATTATCATCGCCTGGTATCTAAAATCGAAAGATCCAAAAATTTTGCACAAAAATGCGCATTTTGTAGCCAAATTGAGAGATTTTTCGGTTTAAATTACCAGGCGAACAGGAATTCCAGAAGGTGACCAACGATTAGTTGGTTTTCAGTAGACACCCGCTACTGATTATCATCGCCTGGTATCTAAAATCGAAAATCCAAAAATTTTGCACAAAAATGCGCATTTTGTAGCCAAATTGAGAGATTTTTCGGTTTAAACTACCAGGCGAACTGGAATTCCAGAAGGTGACCAACGATTAGTTGGTTTTCAGTAGACACCCGCTACTGATTATCATCGCCTGGTATCTAAAATCGAAAATCCAAAAATTTTGCACAAAAATGCGCATTTTGTAGCCAAATTGAGAGATTTTTCGGTTTAAACTACCAGGCGAACGGAATTCCAGAAGGTGACCAACGATTAGTTGGTTTTCAGTAGACACCCGCTACTGATTATCATCGCCTGGTATCTAAAATCGAAAATCCAAAAATTTTGCACAAAAATGCGCATTTTGTAGCCAAATTGAGAGATTTTTCGGTTTAAATACCAGGCGAACTGGAATTCCAGAAGGTGACCAACGATTAGTTGGTTTTCAGTAGACACCCGCTACTGATTATCATCGCCTGGTATCTAAAATCGAAAGATCCAAAAATTTTGCACAAAAATGCGCATTTTGTAGCCAAATTGAGAGATTTTTCGGTTTAAATTACCAGGCGAACAAGAATTCCAGAAGGTGACCAACGATAAGTTGGTTTTCAGTAGACACCCGCTACTGATTATCATCGCCTGGTATCTAAAATCGAAAGATCCAAAAATTTTGCACAAAAATGCGCATTTTGTAGCCAAATTGAGAGATTTTTCGGTTTAAACTACCAGGCGAACTGGAATTCCAGAAGGTGACCAACGATTAGTTGGTTTTCAGTAGACACCCGCTACTGATTATCATCGCCTGGTATCTAAAATCGAAAATCCAAAAATTTTGCACAAAAATGCGCATTTTGTAGCCAAATTGAGAGATTTTTCGGTTTAAATACCAGGCGAACTGGAATTCCAGAGGTGACCAACGATTAGTTGGTTTTCAGTAGACACCCGCTACTGATTATCATCGCCTGGTATCTAAAATCGAAAATCCAAAAATTTTGCACAAAAATGCGCATTTTGTAGCCAAATTGAGAGATTTTTCGGTTTAAATACCAGGCGAACAGGAATTCCAGAAGGTGACCAACGATTAGTTGGTTTTCAGTAGACACCCGCTACTGATTATCATCGCCTGGTATCTAAAATCGAAAATCCAAAAATTTTGCACAAAAATGCGCATTTTGTAGGCCAAATTGAGAGATTTTTCGGTTTAAATTACCAGGCGAACTGGAATTCCAGGAGGTGACCAACGATTAGTTGGTTTTCAGTAGACACCCGCTACTGATTATCATCGCCTGGTATCTAAAATCGAAAGATCCAAAAATTTTGCACAAAAATGCGCATTTTGTAGCCAAATTGAGAGATTTTTCGGTTTAAATTACCAGGCGAACAGAATTCCAGAAGGTGACCAACGATAGTTGGTTTTCAGTAGACACCCGCTACTGATTATCATCGCCTGGTATCTAAAATCGAAAGATCCAAAAATTTTGCACAAAAATGCGCATTTTGTAGCCAAATTGAGAGATTTTTCGGTTTAAATACCAGGCGAACAGGAATTCCAGAAGGTGACCAACGATTAGTTGGTTTTCAGTAGACACCCGCTACTGATTATCATCGCCTGGTATCTAAAATCGAAAGATCCAAAAATTTTGCACAAAAATGCGCATTTTGTAGCCAAATTGAGAGATTTTTCGGTTTAAACTACCAGGCGAACTGGAATTCCAGAGGTGACCAACGATTAGTTGGTTTTCAGTAGACACCCGCTACTGATTATCATCGCCTGGTATCTAAAATCGAAAGATCCAAAAATTTTGCACAAAAATGCGCATTTTGTAGCCAAATTGAGAGATTTTTCGGTTTAAATTACCAGGCGAACAGGAATTCCAGAAGGTGACCAACGATTAGTTGGTTTTCAGTAGACACCCGCTACTGATTATCATCGCCTGGTATCTAAAATCGAAAGATCCAAAAATTTTGCACAAAAATGCGCATTTTGTAGCCAAATTGAGAGATTTTTCGGTTTAAATTACCAGGCGAACAGAATTCCAGAAGGTGACCAACGATAGTTGGTTTTCAGTAGACACCCGCTACTGATTATCATCGCCTGGTATCTAAAATCGAAAATCCAAAAATTTTGCACAAAAATGCGCATTTTGTAGCCAAATTGAGAGATTTTTCGGTTTAAATTACCAGGCGAACGGAATTCCAGAAGGTGACCAACGATTAGTTGGTTTTCAGTAGACACCCGCTACTGATTATCATCGCCTGGTATCTAAAATCGAAAGATCCAAAAATTTTGCACAAAAATGCGCATTTTGTAGCCAAATTGAGAGATTTTTCGGTTTAAATTACCAGGCGAACTGGAATTCCAGAAGGTGACCAACGATTAGTTGGTTTTCAGTAGACACCCGCTACTGATTATCATCGCCTGGTATCTAAAATCGAAAATCCAAAAATTTTGCACAAAAATGCGCATTTTGTAGCCAAATTGAGAGATTTTTCGGTTTAAATTACCAGGCGAACAGGAATTCCAGAAGGTGACCAACGATTAGTTGGTTTTCAGTAGACACCGCTACTGATTATCATCGCCTGGTATCTAAAATCGAAAATCCAAAAATTTTGCACAAAAATGCGCATTTTGTAGCCAAATTGAGAGATTTTTCGGTTTAAATTACCAGGCGAACAGGAATTCCAGAAGGTGACCAACGATTAGTTGGTTTTCAGTAGACACCCGCTACTGATTATCATCGCCTGGTATCTAAAATCGAAAATCCAAAAATTTTGCACAAAAATGCGCATTTTGTAGCCAAATTGAGAGATTTTTCGGTTTAAATTACCAGGCGAACTGGAATTCCAGAAGGTGACCAACGATTAGTTGGTTTTCAGTAGACACCCGCTACTGATTATCATCGCCTGGTATCTAAAATCGAAAATCCAAAAATTTTGCACAAAAATGCGCATTTTGTAGCCAAATTGAGAGATTTTTCGGTTTAAACTACCAGGCGAACTGGAATTCCAGAAGGTGACCAACGATTAGTTGGTTTTCAGTAGACACCCGCTACTGATTATCATCGCCTGGTATCTAAAATCGAAAATCCAAAAATTTTGCACAAAAATGCGCATTTTGTAGCCAAATTGAGAGATTTTTCGGTTTAAATTACCAGGCGAACTGGAATTCCAGAAGGTGACCAACGATTAGTTGGTTTTCAGTAGACACCCGCTACTGATTATCATCGCCTGGTATCTAAAATCGAAAGATCCAAAAATTTTGCACAAAAATGCGCATTTTGTAGCCAAATTGAGAGATTTTTCGGTTTAAATTACCAGGCGAACAAGAATTCCAGAAGGTGACCAACGATTAGTTGGTTTTCAGTAGACACCCGCTACTGATTATCATCGCCTGGTATCTAAAATCGAAAATCCAAAAATTTTGCACAAAAATGCGCATTTTGTAGCCAAATTGAGAGATTTTTCGGTTTAAATTACCAGGCGAACAGGAATTCCAGAAGGTGACCAACGATTAGTTGGTTTTCAGTAGACACCCGCTACTGATTATCATCGCCTGGTATCTAAAATCGAAAAATCCAAAAATTTTGCACAAAAATGCGCATTTTGTAGCCAAATTGAGAGATTTTTCGGTTTAAACTACCAGGCGAACTGGAATTCCAGAGGTGACCAACGATTAGTTGGTTTTCAGTAGACACCCGCTACTGATTATCATCGCCTGGTATCTAAAATCGAAAGATCCAAAAATTTTGCACAAAAATGCGCATTTTGTAGCCAAATTGAGAGATTTTTCGGTTTAAATACCAGGCGAACTGGAATTCCAGAGGTGACCAACGATTAGTTGGTTTTCAGTAGACACCCGCTACTGATTATCATCGCCTGGTATCTAAAATCGAAAGATCCAAAAATTTTGCACAAAAATGCGCATTTTGTAGCCAAATTGAGAGATTTTTCGGTTTAAATTACCAGGCGAACAGGAATTCCAGAAGGTGACCAACGATAAGTTGGTTTTCAGTAGACACCCGCTACTGATTATCATCGCCTGGTATCTAAAATCGAAAAATCCAAAAATTTTGCACAAAAATGCGCATTTTGTAGCCAAATTGAGAGATTTTTCGGTTTAAATACCAGGCGAACTGGAATTCCAGAAGGTGACCAACGATTAGTTGGTTTTCAGTAGACACCCGCTACTGATTATCATCGCCTGGTATCTAAAATCGAAAGATCCAAAAATTTTGCACAAAAATGCGCATTTTGTAGCCAAATTGAGAGATTTTTCGGTTTAAATTACCAGGCGAACTGGAATTCCAGAAGGTGACCAACGATTAGTTGGTTTTCAGTAGACACCCGCTACTGATTATCATCGCCTGGTATCTAAAATCGAAAATCCAAAAATTTTGCACAAAAATGCGCATTTTGTAGCCAAATTGAGAGATTTTTCGGTTTAAACTACCAGGCGAACTGGAATTCCAGAAGGTGACCAACGATTAGTTGGTTTTCAGTAGACACCCGCTACTGATTATCATCGCCTGGTATCTAAAATCGAAAGATCCAAAAATTTTGCACAAAAATGCGCATTTTGTAGCCAAATTGAGAGATTTTTCGGTTTAAATTACCAGGCGAACAAGAATTCCAGAAGGTGACCAACGATTAGTTGGTTTTCAGTAGACACCCGCTACTGATTATCATCGCCTGGTATCTAAAATCGAAAAATCCAAAAATTTTGCACAAAAATGCGCATTTTGTAGCCAAATTGAGAGATTTTTCGGTTTAAATACCAGGCGAACTGGAATTCCAGAAGGTGACCAACGATTAGTTGGTTTTCAGTAGACACCCGCTACTGATTATCATCGCCTGGTATCTAAAATCGAAAAATCCAAAAATTTTGCACAAAAATGCGCATTTTGTAGCCAAATTGAGAGATTTTTCGGTTTAAATTACCAGGCGAACTGGAATTCCAGAAGGTGACCAACGATTAGTTGGTTTTCAGTAGACACCCGCTACTGATTATCATCGCCTGGTATCTAAAATCGAAAATCCAAAAATTTTGCACAAAAATGCGCATTTTGTAGCCAAATTGAGAGATTTTTCGGTTTAAATTACCAGGCGAACAGGAATTCCAGAAGGTGACCAACGATTAGTTGGTTTTCAGTAGACACCCGCTACTGATTATCATCGCCTGGTATCTAAAATCGAAAAATCCAAAAATTTTGCACAAAAATGCGCATTTTGTAGCCAAATTGAGAGATTTTTCGGTTTAAACTACCAGGCGAACTGGAATTCCAGAAGGTGACCAACGATTAGTTGGTTTTCAGTAGACACCCGCTACTGATTATCATCGCCTGGTATCTAAAATCGAAAAATCCAAAAATTTTGCACAAAAATGCGCATTTTGTATGCCAAATTGAGAGATTTTTCGGTTTAAACTACCAGGCGAACTGGAATTCCAGAAGGTGACCAACGATTAGTTGGTTTTCAGTAGACACCCGCTACTGATTATCATCGCCTGGTATCTAAAATCGAAAATCCAAAAATTTTGCACAAAAATGCGCATTTTGTAGCCAAATTGAGAGATTTTTCGGTTTAAATTACCAGGCGAACAAGAATTCCAGAAGGTGACCAACGATTAGTTGGTTTTCAGTAGACACCCGCTACTGATTATCATCGCCTGGTATCTAAAATCGAAAATCCAAAAATTTTGCACAAAAATGCGCATTTTGTAGCCAAATTGAGAGATTTTTCGGTTTAAACTACCAGGCGAACTGGAATTCCAGAAGGTGACCAACGATTAGTTGGTTTTCAGTAGACACCCGCTACTGATTATCATCGCCTGGTATCTAAAATCGAAAATCCAAAAATTTTGCACAAAAATGCGCATTTTGTAGCCAAATTGAGAGATTTTTCGGTTTAAATTACCAGGCGAACTGGAATTCCAGAAGGTGACCAACGATTAGTTGGTTTTCAGTAGACACCCGCTACTGATTATCATCGCCTGGTATCTAAAATCGAAAGATCCAAAAATTTTGCACAAAAATGCGCATTTTGTAGCCAAATTGAGAGATTTTTCGGTTTAAACTACCAGGCGAACTGGAATTCCAGAAGGTGACCAACGATTAGTTGGTTTTCAGTAGACACCCGCTACTGATTATCATCGCCTGGTATCTAAAATCGAAAATCCAAAAATTTTGCACAAAAATGCGCATTTTGTAGCCAAATTGAGAGATTTTTCGGTTTAAATACCAGGCGAACAGGAATTCCAGAAGGTGACCAACGATTAGTTGGTTTTCAGTAGACACCCGCTACTGATTATCATCGCCTGGTATCTAAAATCGAAAATCCAAAAATTTTGCACAAAAATGCGCATTTTGTAGCCAAATTGAGAGATTTTTCGGTTTAAATTACCAGGCGAACAGAATTCCAGAAGGTGACCAACGATAAGTTGGTTTTCAGTAGACACCCGCTACTGATTATCATCGCCTGGTATCTAAAATCGAAAATCCAAAAATTTTGCACAAAAATGCGCATTTTGTAGCCAAATTGAGAGATTTTTCGGTTTAAATTACCAGGCGAACAGGAATTCCAGAAGGTGACCAACGATTAGTTGGTTTTCAGTAGACACCCGCTACTGATTATCATCGCCTGGTATCTAAAATCGAAAGATCCAAAAATTTTGCACAAAAATGCGCATTTTGTAGCCAAATTGAGAGATTTTTCGGTTTAAACTACCAGGCGAACAGGAATTCCAGAAGGTGACCAACGATTAGTTGGTTTTCAGTAGACACCCGCTACTGATTATCATCGCCTGGTATCTAAAATCGAAAAATCCAAAAATTTTGCACAAAAATGCGCATTTTGTAGCCAAATTGAGAGATTTTTCGGTTTAAATACCAGGCGAACGGAATTCCAGAAGGTGACCAACGATTAGTTGGTTTTCAGTAGACACCCGCTACTGATTATCATCGCCTGGTATCTAAAATCGAAAAATCCAAAAATTTTGCACAAAAATGCGCATTTTGTAGCCAAATTGAGAGATTTTTCGGTTTAAATACCAGGCGAACTGGAATTCCAGAAGGTGACCAACGATTAGTTGGTTTTCAGTAGACACCCGCTACTGATTATCATCGCCTGGTATCTAAAATCGAAAAATCCAAAAATTTTGCACAAAAATGCGCATTTTGTAGCCAAATTGAGAGATTTTTCGGTTTAAACTACCAGGCGAACTGGAATTCCAGAAGGTGACCAACGATTAGTTGGTTTTCAGTAGACACCCGCTACTGATTATCATCGCCTGGTATCTAAAATCGAAAATCCAAAAATTTTGCACAAAAATGCGCATTTTGTAGCCAAATTGAGAGATTTTTCGGTTTAAACTACCAGGCGAACTGGAATTCCAGAAGGTGACCAACGATTAGTTGGTTTTCAGTAGACACCCGCTACTGATTATCATCGCCTGGTATCTAAAATCGAAAATCCAAAAATTTTGCACAAAAATGCGCATTTTGTATGCCAAATTGAGAGATTTTTCGGTTTAAATTACCAGGCGAACTGGAATTCCAGAAGGTGACCAACGATTAGTTGGTTTTCAGTAGACACCCGCTACTGATTATCATCGCCTGGTATCTAAAATCGAAAATCCAAAAATTTTGCACAAAAATGCGCATTTTGTAGCCAAATTGAGAGATTTTTCGGTTTAAATTACCAGGCGAACAAGAATTCCAGAAGGTGACCAACGATAGTTGGTTTTCAGTAGACACCCGCTACTGATTATCATCGCCTGGTATCTAAAATCGAAAGATCCAAAAATTTTGCACAAAAATGCGCATTTTGTAAGCCAAATTGAGAGATTTTTCGGTTTAAACTACCAGGCGAACTGGAATTCCAGAGGTGACCAACGATTAGTTGGTTTTCAGTAGACACCCGCTACTGATTATCATCGCCTGGTATCTAAAATCGAAAGATCCAAAAATTTTGCACAAAAATGCGCATTTTGTAGCCAAATTGAGAGATTTTTCGGTTTAAACTACCAGGCGAACTGGAATTCCAGAAGGTGACCAACGATTAGTTGGTTTTCAGTAGACACCCGCTACTGATTATCATCGCCTGGTATCTAAAATCGAAAATCCAAAAATTTTGCACAAAAATGCGCATTTTGTAGCCAAATTGAGAGATTTTTCGGTTTAAATTACCAGGCGAACAGGAATTCCAGAAGGTGACCAACGATTAGTTGGTTTTCAGTAGACACCCGCTACTGATTATCATCGCCTGGTATCTAAAATCGAAAAATCCAAAAATTTTGCACAAAAATGCGCATTTTGTAGCCAAATTGAGAGATTTTTCGGTTTAAACTACCAGGCGAACTGGAATTCCAGAAGGTGACCAACGATTAGTTGGTTTTCAGTAGACACCCGCTACTGATTATCATCGCCTGGTATCTAAAATCGAAAAATCCAAAAATTTTGCACAAAAATGCGCATTTTGTAGCCAAATTGAGAGATTTTTCGGTTTAAATTACCAGGCGAACTGGAATTCCAGAAGGTGACCAACGATTAGTTGGTTTTCAGTAGACACCCGCTACTGATTATCATCGCCTGGTATCTAAAATCGAAAGATCCAAAAATTTTGCACAAAAATGCGCATTTTGTAGCCAAATTGAGAGATTTTTCGGTTTAAACTACCAGGCGAACTGGAATTCCAGAAGGTGACCAACGATTAGTTGGTTTTCAGTAGACACCCGCTACTGATTATCATCGCCTGGTATCTAAAATCGAAAGATCCAAAAATTTTGCACAAAAATGCGCATTTTGTAGCCAAATTGAGAGATTTTTCGGTTTAAATTACCAGGCGAACAAGAATTCCAGAAGGTGACCAACGATAAGTTGGTTTTCAGTAGACACCCGCTACTGATTATCATCGCCTGGTATCTAAAATCGAAAATCCAAAAATTTTGCACAAAAATGCGCATTTTGTAGCCAAATTGAGAGATTTTTCGGTTTAAATACCAGGCGAACTGGAATTCCAGAGGTGACCAACGATTAGTTGGTTTTCAGTAGACACCCGCTACTGATTATCATCGCCTGGTATCTAAAATCGAAAATCCAAAAATTTTGCACAAAAATGCGCATTTTGTAGCCAAATTGAGAGATTTTTCGGTTTAAACTACCAGGCGAACTGGAATTCCAGAAGGTGACCAACGATTAGTTGGTTTTCAGTAGACACCCGCTACTGATTATCATCGCCTGGTATCTAAAATCGAAAATCCAAAAATTTTGCACAAAAATGCGCATTTTGTAGCCAAATTGAGAGATTTTTCGGTTTAAATTACCAGGCGAACAGGAATTCCAGAAGGTGACCAACGATTAGTTGGTTTTCAGTAGACACCCGCTACTGATTATCATCGCCTGGTATCTAAAATCGAAAGATCCAAAAATTTTGCACAAAAATGCGCATTTTGTATGCCAAATTGAGAGATTTTTCGGTTTAAACTACCAGGCGAACTGGAATTCCAGAAGGTGACCAACGATTAGTTGGTTTTCAGTAGACACCCGCTACTGATTATCATCGCCTGGTATCTAAAATCGAAAGATCCAAAAATTTTGCACAAAAATGCGCATTTTGTATGCCAAATTGAGAGATTTTTCGGTTTAAATTACCAGGCGAACAAGAATTCCAGAAGGTGACCAACGATTAGTTGGTTTTCAGTAGACACCCGCTACTGATTATCATCGCCTGGTATCTAAAATCGAAAATCCAAAAATTTTGCACAAAAATGCGCATTTTGTAGCCAAATTGAGAGATTTTTCGGTTTAAACTACCAGGCGAACTGGAATTCCAGAAGGTGACCAACGATTAGTTGGTTTTCAGTAGACACCCGCTACTGATTATCATCGCCTGGTATCTAAAATCGAAAATCCAAAAATTTTGCACAAAAATGCGCATTTTGTAGCCAAATTGAGAGATTTTTCGGTTTAAATTACCAGGCGAACTGGAATTCCAGAAGGTGACCAACGATTAGTTGGTTTTCAGTAGACACCCGCTACTGATTATCATCGCCTGGTATCTAAAATCGAAAGATCCAAAAATTTTGCACAAAAATGCGCATTTTGTAGCCAAATTGAGAGATTTTTCGGTTTAAACTACCAGGCGAACTGGAATTCCAGAAGGTGACCAACGATTAGTTGGTTTTCAGTAGACACCCGCTACTGATTATCATCGCCTGGTATCTAAAATCGAAAGATCCAAAAATTTTGCACAAAAATGCGCATTTTGTATGCCAAATTGAGAGATTTTTCGGTTTAAATTACCAGGCGAACAGGAATTCCAGAAGGTGACCAACGATAAGTTGGTTTTCAGTAGACACCCGCTACTGATTATCATCGCCTGGTATCTAAAATCGAAAATCCAAAAATTTTGCACAAAAATGCGCATTTTGTAGCCAAATTGAGAGATTTTTCGGTTTAAATTACCAGGCGAACAAGAATTCCAGAAGGTGACCAACGATTAGTTGGTTTTCAGTAGACACCGCTACTGATTATCATCGCCTGGTATCTAAAATCGAAAAATCCAAAAATTTTGCACAAAAATGCGCATTTTGTAGCCAAATTGAGAGATTTTTCGGTTTAAATTACCAGGCGAACAGGAATTCCAGAAGGTGACCAACGATTAGTTGGTTTTCAGTAGACACCCGCTACTGATTATCATCGCCTGGTATCTAAAATCGAAAAATCCAAAAATTTTGCACAAAAATGCGCATTTTGTATGCCAAATTGAGAGATTTTTCGGTTTAAATTACCAGGCGAACAGGAATTCCAGAAGGTGACCAACGATTAGTTGGTTTTCAGTAGACACCGCTACTGATTATCATCGCCTGGTATCTAAAATCGAAAGATCCAAAAATTTTGCACAAAAATGCGCATTTTGTAGCCAAATTGAGAGATTTTTCGGTTTAAATTACCAGGCGAACAAGAATTCCAGAAGGTGACCAACGATTAGTTGGTTTTCAGTAGACACCCGCTACTGATTATCATCGCCTGGTATCTAAAATCGAAAAATCCAAAAATTTTGCACAAAAATGCGCATTTTGTAGCCAAATTGAGAGATTTTTCGGTTTAAACTACCAGGCGAACTGGAATTCCAGGAGGTGACCAACGATTAGTTGGTTTTCAGTAGACACCCGCTACTGATTATCATCGCCTGGTATCTAAAATCGAAAATCCAAAAATTTTGCACAAAAATGCGCATTTTGTAGCCAAATTGAGAGATTTTTCGGTTTAAATACCAGGCGAACGGAATTCCAGAAGGTGACCAACGATTAGTTGGTTTTCAGTAGACACCGCTACTGATTATCATCGCCTGGTATCTAAAATCGAAAATCCAAAAATTTTGCACAAAAATGCGCATTTTGTAGCCAAATTGAGAGATTTTTCGGTTTAAATTACCAGGCGAACAGGAATTCCAGAAGGTGACCAACGATTAGTTGGTTTTCAGTAGACACCCGCTACTGATTATCATCGCCTGGTATCTAAAATCGAAAGATCCAAAAATTTTGCACAAAAATGCGCATTTTGTAGCCAAATTGAGAGATTTTTCGGTTTAAATTACCAGGCGAACAAGAATTCCAGAAGGTGACCAACGATAGTTGGTTTTCAGTAGACACCCGCTACTGATTATCATCGCCTGGTATCTAAAATCGAAAGATCCAAAAATTTTGCACAAAAATGCGCATTTTGTAGCCAAATTGAGAGATTTTTCGGTTTAAATTACCAGGCGAACAAGAATTCCAGAAGGTGACCAACGATTAGTTGGTTTTCAGTAGACACCCGCTACTGATTATCATCGCCTGGTATCTAAAATCGAAAATCCAAAAATTTTGCACAAAAATGCGCATTTTGTATGCCAAATTGAGAGATTTTTCGGTTTAAATTACCAGGCGAACAGGAATTCCAGAAGGTGACCAACGATAAGTTGGTTTTCAGTAGACACCCGCTACTGATTATCATCGCCTGGTATCTAAAATCGAAAATCCAAAAATTTTGCACAAAAATGCGCATTTTGTAGCCAAATTGAGAGATTTTTCGGTTTAAATTACCAGGCGAACAGGAATTCCAGAAGGTGACCAACGATTAGTTGGTTTTCAGTAGACACCCGCTACTGATTATCATCGCCTGGTATCTAAAATCGAAAGATCCAAAAATTTTGCACAAAAATGCGCATTTTGTAGCCAAATTGAGAGATTTTTCGGTTTAAATTACCAGGCGAACAAGGAATTCCAGAAGGTGACCAACGATAAGTTGGTTTTCAGTAGACACCCGCTACTGATTATCATCGCCTGGTATCTAAAATCGAAAAATCCAAAAATTTTGCACAAAAATGCGCATTTTGTATGCCAAATTGAGAGATTTTTCGGTTTAAACTACCAGGCGAACTGGAATTCCAGAAGGTGACCAACGATTAGTTGGTTTTCAGTAGACACCCGCTACTGATTATCATCGCCTGGTATCTAAAATCGAAAGATCCAAAAATTTTGCACAAAAATGCGCATTTTGTATGCCAAATTGAGAGATTTTTCGGTTTAAATTACCAGGCGAACAAGAATTCCAGAAGGTGACCAACGATTAGTTGGTTTTCAGTAGACACCCGCTACTGATTATCATCGCCTGGTATCTAAAATCGAAAATCCAAAAATTTTGCACAAAAATGCGCATTTTGTAGCCAAATTGAGAGATTTTTCGGTTTAAATACCAGGCGAACAAGAATTCCAGAAGGTGACCAACGATTAGTTGGTTTTCAGTAGACACCCGCTACTGATTATCATCGCCTGGTATCTAAAATCGAAAGATCCAAAAATTTTGCACAAAAATGCGCATTTTGTAGCCAAATTGAGAGATTTTTCGGTTTAAATTACCAGGCGAACAAGAATTCCAGAAGGTGACCAACGATAAGTTGGTTTTCAGTAGACACCCGCTACTGATTATCATCGCCTGGTATCTAAAATCGAAAATCCAAAAATTTTGCACAAAAATGCGCATTTTGTATGCCAAATTGAGAGATTTTTCGGTTTAAATACCAGGCGAACTGGAATTCCAGAAGGTGACCAACGATTAGTTGGTTTTCAGTAGACACCCGCTACTGATTATCATCGCCTGGTATCTAAAATCGAAAAATCCAAAAATTTTGCACAAAAATGCGCATTTTGTAGCCAAATTGAGAGATTTTTCGGTTTAAACTACCAGGCGAACTGGAATTCCAGAGGTGACCAACGATTAGTTGGTTTTCAGTAGACACCCGCTACTGATTATCATCGCCTGGTATCTAAAATCGAAAGATCCAAAAATTTTGCACAAAAATGCGCATTTTGTATGCCAAATTGAGAGATTTTTCGGTTTAAATTACCAGGCGAACAAGAATTCCAGAAGGTGACCAACGATAAGTTGGTTTTCAGTAGACACCGCTACTGATTATCATCGCCTGGTATCTAAAATCGAAAGATCCAAAAATTTTGCACAAAAATGCGCATTTTGTAGCCAAATTGAGAGATTTTTCGGTTTAAATTACCAGGCGAACAAGAATTCCAGAAGGTGACCAACGATAAGTTGGTTTTCAGTAGACACCGCTACTGATTATCATCGCCTGGTATCTAAAATCGAAAAATCCAAAAATTTTGCACAAAAATGCGCATTTTGTAGCCAAATTGAGAGATTTTTCGGTTTAAACTACCAGGCGAACAGGAATTCCAGAGGTGACCAACGATTAGTTGGTTTTCAGTAGACACCCGCTACTGATTATCATCGCCTGGTATCTAAAATCGAAAATCCAAAAATTTTGCACAAAAATGCGCATTTTGTATGCCAAATTGAGAGATTTTTCGGTTTAAATTACCAGGCGAACAAGAATTCCAGAAGGTGACCAACGATTAGTTGGTTTTCAGTAGACACCCGCTACTGATTATCATCGCCTGGTATCTAAAATCGAAAAATCCAAAAATTTTGCACAAAAATGCGCATTTTGTAGCCAAATTGAGAGATTTTTCGGTTTAAATTACCAGGCGAACTGGAATTCCAGAAGGTGACCAACGATTAGTTGGTTTTCAGTAGACACCCGCTACTGATTATCATCGCCTGGTATCTAAAATCGAAAGATCCAAAAATTTTGCACAAAAATGCGCATTTTGTATGCCAAATTGAGAGATTTTTCGGTTTAAACTACCAGGCGAACTGGAATTCCAGAAGGTGACCAACGATTAGTTGGTTTTCAGTAGACACCCGCTACTGATTATCATCGCCTGGTATCTAAAATCGAAAGATCCAAAAATTTTGCACAAAAATGCGCATTTTGTATGCCAAATTGAGAGATTTTTCGGTTTAAATACCAGGCGAACAAGAATTCCAGAAGGTGACCAACGATAAGTTGGTTTTCAGTAGACACCCGCTACTGATTATCATCGCCTGGTATCTAAAATCGAAAGATCCAAAAATTTTGCACAAAAATGCGCATTTTGTAGCCAAATTGAGAGATTTTTCGGTTTAAATTACCAGGCGAACAAGAATTCCAGAAGGTGACCAACGATAAGTTGGTTTTCAGTAGACACCCGCTACTGATTATCATCGCCTGGTATCTAAAATCGAAAGATCCAAAAATTTTGCACAAAAATGCGCATTTTGTAGCCAAATTGAGAGATTTTTCGGTTTAAATTACCAGGCGAACAGGAATTCCAGAAGGTGACCAACGATTAGTTGGTTTTCAGTAGACACCCGCTACTGATTATCATCGCCTGGTATCTAAAATCGAAAAATCCAAAAATTTTGCACAAAAATGCGCATTTTGTAGCCAAATTGAGAGATTTTTCGGTTTAAATTACCAGGCGAACAAGAATTCCAGAAGGTGACCAACGATTAGTTGGTTTTCAGTAGACACCGCTACTGATTATCATCGCCTGGTATCTAAAATCGAAAGATCCAAAAATTTTGCACAAAAATGCGCATTTTGTATGCCAAATTGAGAGATTTTTCGGTTTAAATTACCAGGCGAACAAGAAGAATTCCAGAAGGTGACCAACGATAAGTTGGTTTTCAGTAGACACCCGCTACTGATTATCATCGCCTGGTATCTAAAATCGAAAGATCCAAAAATTTTGCACAAAAATGCGCATTTTGTATGCCAAATTGAGAGATTTTTCGGTTTAAATTACCAGGCGAACAAGAATTCCAGAAGGTGACCAACGATTAGTTGGTTTTCAGTAGACACCCGCTACTGATTATCATCGCCTGGTATCTAAAATCGAAAGATCCAAAAATTTTGCACAAAAATGCGCATTTTGTATGCCAAATTGAGAGATTTTTCGGTTTAAATTACCAGGCGAACAAGAATTCCAGAAGGTGACCAACGATTAGTTGGTTTTCAGTAGACACCCGCTACTGATTATCATCGCCTGGTATCTAAAATCGAAAATCCAAAAATTTTGCACAAAAATGCGCATTTTGTATGCCAAATTGAGAGATTTTTCGGTTTAAATTACCAGGCGAACTGGAATTCCAGAAGGTGACCAACGATAAGTTGGTTTTCAGTAGACACCCGCTACTGATTATCATCGCCTGGTATCTAAAATCGAAAGATCCAAAAATTTTGCACAAAAATGCGCATTTTGTATGCCAAATTGAGAGATTTTTCGGTTTAAATACCAGGCGAACAAGAATTCCAGAAGGTGACCAACGATAAGTTGGTTTTCAGTAGACACCCGCTACTGATTATCATCGCCTGGTATCTAAAATCGAAAGATCCAAAAATTTTGCACAAAAATGCGCATTTTGTAAGCCAAATTGAGAGATTTTTCGGTTTAAATTACCAGGCGAACAGGAATTCCAGAAGGTGACCAACGATAGTTGGTTTTCAGTAGACACCCGCTACTGATTATCATCGCCTGGTATCTAAAATCGAAAGATCCAAAAATTTTGCACAAAAATGCGCATTTTGTATGCCAAATTGAGAGATTTTTCGGTTTAAATTACCAGGCGAACAAGAATTCCAGAAGGTGACCAACGATAGTTGGTTTTCAGTAGACACCCGCTACTGATTATCATCGCCTGGTATCTAAAATCGAAAAATCCAAAAATTTTGCACAAAAATGCGCATTTTGTAGCCAAATTGAGAGATTTTTCGGTTTAAATTACCAGGCGAACAAGAATTCCAGAAGGTGACCAACGATTAGTTGGTTTTCAGTAGACACCCGCTACTGATTATCATCGCCTGGTATCTAAAATCGAAAGATCCAAAAATTTTGCACAAAAATGCGCATTTTGTATGCCAAATTGAGAGATTTTTCGGTTTAAATTACCAGGCGAACAAGAATTCCAGAAGGTGACCAACGATTAGTTGGTTTTCAGTAGACACCCGCTACTGATTATCATCGCCTGGTATCTAAAATCGAAAAATCCAAAAATTTTGCACAAAAATGCGCATTTTGTAGCCAAATTGAGAGATTTTTCGGTTTAAATACCAGGCGAACTGGAATTCCAGGAGGTGACCAACGATTAGTTGGTTTTCAGTAGACACCCGCTACTGATTATCATCGCCTGGTATCTAAAATCGAAAGATCCAAAAATTTTGCACAAAAATGCGCATTTTGTATGCCAAATTGAGAGATTTTTCGGTTTAAATTACCAGGCGAACAGGAATTCCAGAAGGTGACCAACGATAGTTGGTTTTCAGTAGACACCCGCTACTGATTATCATCGCCTGGTATCTAAAATCGAAAAATCCAAAAATTTTGCACAAAAATGCGCATTTTGTAGCCAAATTGAGAGATTTTTCGGTTTAAATACCAGGCGAACTGAATTCCAGAGGTGACCAACGATTAGTTGGTTTTCAGTAGACACCCGCTACTGATTATCATCGCCTGGTATCTAAAATCGAAAGATCCAAAAATTTTGCACAAAAATGCGCATTTTGTATGCCAAATTGAGAGATTTTTCGGTTTAAATACCAGGCGAACAGAATTCCAGAAGGTGACCAACGATAGTTGGTTTTCAGTAGACACCCGCTACTGATTATCATCGCCTGGTATCTAAAATCGAAAAATCCAAAAATTTTGCACAAAAATGCGCATTTTGTATGCCAAATTGAGAGATTTTTCGGTTTAAATTACCAGGCGAACAAGAATTCCAGAAGGTGACCAACGATTAGTTGGTTTTCAGTAGACACCGCTACTGATTATCATCGCCTGGTATCTAAAATCGAAAGATCCAAAAATTTTGCACAAAAATGCGCATTTGTATGCCAAATTGAGAGATTTTTCGGTTTAAATACCAGGCGAACAAGAATTCCAGAAGGTGACCAACGATAAGTTGGTTTTCAGTAGACACCCGCTACTGATTATCATCGCCTGGTATCTAAAATCGAAAGATCCAAAAATTTTGCACAAAAATGCGCATTTTGTATGCCAAATTGAGAGATTTTTCGGTTTAAATTACCAGGCGAACAAGAATTCCAGAAGGTGACCAACGATTAGTTGGTTTTCAGTAGACACCCGCTACTGATTATCATCGCCTGGTATCTAAAATCGAAAGATCCAAAAATTTTGCACAAAAATGCGCATTTTGTATGCCAAATTGAGAGATTTTTCGGTTTAAATTACCAGGCGAACAAGAATTCCAGAAGGTGACCAACGATTAGTTGGTTTTCAGTAGACACCAGCTACTGATTATCATCGCCTGGTATCTAAAATCGAAAAATCCAAAAATTTTGCACAAAAATGCGCATTTTGTATGCCAAATTGAGAGATTTTTCGGTTTAAATACCAGGCGAACAAGGATTCCAGAAGGTGACCAACGATAAGTTGGTTTTCAGTAGACACCCGCTACTGATTATCATCGCCTGGTATCTAAAATCGAAAGATCCAAAGAATTTGCACAAAAATGCGCATTTTGTATGCCAAATTGAGAGATTTTTCGGTTTAAACTACCAGGCGAACAAGGATTCCAGAAGGTGACCAACGATAGTTGGTTTTCAGTAGACACCCGCTACTGATTATCATCGCCTGGTATCTAAAATCGAAAGATCCAAAAATTTTGCACAAAAATGCGCATTTGTAAGCCAAATTGAGAAATTTTTCGGTTTAAACTACCAGGCGAACAAGAATTCCAGGAGGTGACCAACGATTAGTTGGTTTTCAGTAGACACCCGCTACTGATTATCATCGCCTGGTATCTAAAATCGAAAGATCCAAAAATTTTGCACAAAAATGCGCATTTTGTAGCCAAATTGAGAGATTTTTCGGTTTAAACTACCAGGCGAACAAGAATTCCAGAAGGTGACCAACGATAGTTGGTTTTCAGTAGACACCCGCTACTGATTATCATCGCCTGGTATCTAAAATCGAAAGATCCAAAAATTTTGCACAAAAATGCGCATTTTGTATGCCAAATTGAGAGATTTTTCGGTTTTAATTACCAGGCGAACAAGAATTCCAGAAGGTGACCAACGATAAGTTGGTTTTCAGTAGACACCCGCTACTGATTATCATCGCCTGGTATCTAAAATCGAAAAATCCAAAAATTTTCACAAAAATGCGCATTTGTAGCCAAATTGAGAGATTTTTCGGTTTAAATTACCAGGCGAACAGGAATTCCAGAGGGACCAACGATAGTTGGTTTCAGTAGACACCAGCTACTGATTATCATCGCCTGGTATCTAAAATCGTAAAATCCAAAAATTTTCACAAAAATGCGCATTTTGTAGCCAAATGAAGATTTTCGGTTTAAATACCAGGCGAACTGGAATTCCAGAAGGTGACCAACGATTAGTTGGTTTTCAGTAGACACCCGCTACTGATTATCATCGCCTGGTATCTAAAATCGAAAATCCAAAAATTTTGCACAAAAATGCGCATTTGTAGCCAAATTGAGAGATTTTTCGGTTTAAATTACCAGGCGAACGGAATTCCAGAAGGTGACCAACGATAAGTTGGTTTTCAGTAGACACCAGCTACTGATTATCATCGCCTGGTTCTAAAATCGAAAGATCCAAAAATTTTGCACAAAAATGCGCATTTTGTATCCAAATTGAGAGATTTTTCGGTTTAAATTACCAGGCGAACAAGAATTCCAGAAGGTGACCAACGATAAGTTGGTTTCAGTAGACACCCGCTACTGATTATCATCGCCTGGTATCTAAAATCGAAAGATCCAAAAATTTTGCACAAAAATGCGCATTTTGTAAGCCAAATTGAGAGATTTTTCGGTTTTAAATTACCAGGCGAACTGGAATTCCAGGAGGTGACCAACGATTAGTTGGTTTTCAGTAGACACCCGCTACTGATTATCATCGCCTGGTATCTAAAATCGAAAGATCCAAAAATTTTGCACAAAAATGCGCATTTTGTAGCCAAATTGAGAGATTTTTCGGTTTAAATTACCAGGCGAACAAGAATTCCAGAAGGTGACCAACGATAGTTGGTTTCAGTAGACACCCGCTACTGATTATCATCGCCTGGTATCTAAAATCGAAAAATCCAAAAATTTTGCACAAAAATGCGCATTTTGTAGCCAAATTGAGAGATTTTTCGGTTTAAATTACCAGGCGAACAAGAATTCCAGAAGTGACCAACGATTAGTTGGTTTTCAGTAGACACCAGCTACTGATTATCATCGCCTGGTATCTAAAATCGAAAGATCCAAAAATTTTGCACAAAAATGCGCATTTTGTATGCCAAATTGAGAGATTTTTCGGTTTAAATTACCAGGCGAACAAGAATTCCAGAAGGTGACCAACGATTAGTTGGTTTTCAGTAGACACCCGCTACTGATTATCATCGCCTGGTATCTAAAATCGAAAATCCAAAAATTTTGCACAAAAATGCGCATTTTGTAGCCAAATTGAGAGATTTTTCGGTTTAAATTACCAGGCGAACAAGAATTCCAGAAGGTGACCAACGATTAGTTGGTTTTCAGTAGACACCCGCTACTGATTATCATCGCCTGGTATCTAAAATCGAAAGATCCAAAAATTTTGCACAAAAATGCGCATTTTGTATGCCAAATTGAGAGATTTTTCGGTTTAAATTACCAGGCGAACAAGAATTCCAGAAGGTGACCAACGATAAGTTGGTTTTCAGTAGACACCCGCTACTGATTATCATCGCCTGGTATCTAAAATCGAAAGATCCAAAAATTTTGCACAAAAATGCGCATTTTGTAGCCAAATTGAGAGATTTTTCGGTTTAAATTACCAGGCGAACAAGAATTCCAGAAGGTGACCAACGATTAGTTGGTTTTCAGTAGACACCCGCTACTGATTATCATCGCCTGGTATCTAAAATCGAAAGATCCAAAAATTTTGCACAAAAATGCGCATTTTGTATGCCAAATTGAGAGATTTTTCGGTTTAAATTACCAGGCGAACAAGAATTCCAGAAGGTGACCAACGATAAGTTGGTTTTCAGTAGACACCCGCTACTGATTATCATCGCCTGGTATCTAAAATCGAAAGATCCAAAAATTTTGCACAAAAATGCGCATTTTGTATGCCAAATTGAGAGATTTTTCGGTTTAAATTACCAGGCGAACAAGAATTCCAGAAGGTGACCAACGATAAGTTGGTTTTCAGTAGACACCCGCTACTGATTATCATCGCCTGGTATCTAAAATCGAAAGATCCAAAAATTTTGCACAAAAATGCGCATTTTGTATGCCAAATTGAGAGATTTTTCGGTTTAAATTACCAGGCGAACAAGAATTCCAGAAGGTGACCAACGATTAGTTGGTTTTCAGTAGACACCCGCTACTGATTATCATCGCCTGGTATCTAAAATCGAAAGATCCAAAAATTTTGCACAAAAATGCGCATTTTGTATGCCAAATTGAGAGATTTTTCGGTTTAAATTACCAGGCGAACAAGAATTCCAGAAGGTGACCAACGATAAGTTGGTTTTCAGTAGACACCCGCTACTGATTATCATCGCCTGGTATCTAAAATCGAAAGATCCAAAAATTTTGCACAAAAATGCGCATTTTGTATGCCAAATTGAGAGATTTTTCGGTTTAAATTACCAGGCGAACAAGAATTCCAGAAGGTGACCAACGATAAGTTGGTTTTCAGTAGACACCCGCTACTGATTATCATCGCCTGGTATCTAAAATCGAAAGATCCAAAAATTTTGCACAAAAATGCGCATTTTGTATGCCAAATTGAGAGATTTTTCGGTTTAAATTACCAGGCGAACAAGAATTCCAGAAGGTGACCAACGATAGTTGGTTTTCAGTAGACACCCGCTACTGATTATCATCGCCTGGTATCTAAAATCGAAAGATCCAAAAATTTTGCACAAAAATGCGCATTTTGTAGCCAAATTGAGAGATTTTTCGGTTTAAATTACCAGGCGAACAAGAATTCCAGAAGGTGACCAACGATTAGTTGGTTTTCAGTAGACACCCGCTACTGATTATCATCGCCTGGTATCTAAAATCGAAAGATCCAAAAATTTTGCACAAAAATGCGCATTTTGTATGCCAAATTGAGAGATTTTTCGGTTTAAATTACCAGGCGAACAAGAATTCCAGAAGGTGACCAACGATTAGTTGGTTTTCAGTAGACACCCGCTACTGATTATCATCGCCTGGTATCTAAAATCGAAAGATCCAAAAATTTTGCACAAAAATGCGCATTTTGTATGCCAAATTGAGAGATTTTTCGGTTTAAATTACCAGGCGAACAGAATTCCAGAAGGTGACCAACGATTAGTTGGTTTTCAGTAGACACCCGCTACTGATTATCATCGCCTGGTATCTAAAATCGAAAGATCCAAAAATTTTGCACAAAAATGCGCATTTTGTATGCCAAATTGAGAGATTTTTCGGTTTAAATTACCAGGCGAACAAGAATTCCAGAAGGTGACCAACGATAAGTTGGTTTTCAGTAGACACCCGCTACTGATTATCATCGCCTGGTATCTAAAATCGAAAGATCCAAAAATTTTGCACAAAAATGCGCATTTTGTATGCCAAATTGAGAGATTTTTCGGTTTAAATTACCAGGCGAACAAGAATTCCAGAAGGTGACCAACGATTAGTTGGTTTTCAGTAGACACCCGCTACTGATTATCATCGCCTGGTATCTAAAATCGAAAGATCCAAAAATTTTGCACAAAAATGCGCATTTTGTATGCCAAATTGAGAGATTTTTCGGTTTAAATTACCAGGCGAACAAGAATTCCAGAAGGTGACCAACGATAAGTTGGTTTTCAGTAGACACCCGCTACTGATTATCATCGCCTGGTATCTAAAATCGAAAGATCCAAAAATTTTGCACAAAAATGCGCATTTTGTATGCCAAATTGAGAGATTTTTCGGTTTAAATTACCAGGCGAACAAGAATTCCAGAAGGTGACCAACGATAGTTGGTTTTCAGTAGACACCCGCTACTGATTATCATCGCCTGGTATCTAAAATCGAAAGATCCAAAAATTTTGCACAAAAATGCGCATTTTGTATGCCAAATTGAGAGATTTTTCGGTTTAAATTACCAGGCGAACAAGAATTCCAGAAGGTGACCAACGATTAGTTGGTTTTCAGTAGACACCCGCTACTGATTATCATCGCCTGGTATCTAAATCGAAAATCCAAAATTTTGCACAAAAATGCGCATTTTGTATGCCAAAAGATCGATTTCAGTAGACACGCTACTGATTATCATCGCCTGGTATCTAAAATCGAAAATCCAAAAATTTTGCACAAAAATGCGCATTTTGTAGCCAAATTGAGAGATTTTTCGGTTTAAATTACCAGGCGAACAGGAATTCCAGAAGGTGACCAACGATAAGTTGGTTTTCAGTAGACACCCGCTACTGATTATCATCGCCTGGTATCTAAAATCGAAAGATCCAAAAATTTTGCACAAAAATGCGCATTTTGTATGCCAAATTGAGAGATTTTTCGGTTTAAATTACCAGGCGAACAAGAATTCCAGAAGGTGACCAACGATAGTTGGTTTTCAGTAGACACCCGCTACTGATTATCATCGCCTGGTATCTAAAATCGAAAGATCCAAAAATTTTGCACAAAAATGCGCATTTTGTATGCCAAATTGAGAGATTTTTCGGTTTAAATTACCAGGCGAACAAGAATTCCAGAAGGTGACCAACGATTAGTTGGTTTTCAGTAGACACCGCTACTGATTATCATCGCCTGGTATCTAAAATCGAAAGATCCAAAAATTTTGCACAAAAATGCGCATTTTGTATGCCAAATTGAGAGATTTTTCGGTTTAAATTACCAGGCGAACAAGAATTCCAGAAGGTGACCAACGATAAGTTGGTTTTCAGTAGACACCCGCTACTGATTATCATCGCCTGGTATCTAAAATCGAAAGATCCAAAAATTTTGCACAAAAATGCGCATTTTGTAGCCAAATTGAGAGATTTTTCGGTTTAAATTACCAGGCGAACAAGAATTCCAGAAGGTGACCAACGATAGTTGGTTTTCAGTAGACACCCGCTACTGATTATCATCGCCTGGTATCTAAAATCGAAAGATCCAAAAATTTTGCACAAAAATGCGCATTTTGTATGCCAAATTGAGAGATTTTTCGGTTTAAATTACCAGGCGAACAAGAATTCCAGAAGGTGACCAACGATAGTTGGTTTTCAGTAGACACCCGCTACTGATTATCATCGCCTGGTATCTAAAATCGAAAAATCCAAAAATTTTGCACAAAAATGCGCATTTTGTAGCCAAATTGAGAGATTTTTCGGTTTAAACTACCAGGCGAACTGGAATTCCAGAAGGTGACCAACGATTAGTTGGTTTTCAGTAGACACCCGCTACTGATTATCATCGCCTGGTATCTAAAATCGAAAGATCCAAAAATTTTGCACAAAAATGCGCATTTTGTATGCCAAATTGAGAGATTTTTCGGTTTAAATTACCAGGCGAACAAGAATTCCAGAAGGTGACCAACGATAAGTTGGTTTTCAGTAGACACCCGCTACTGATTATCATCGCCTGGTATCTAAAATCGAAAGATCCAAAAATTTTGCACAAAAATGCGCATTTTGTAGCCAAATTGAGAGATTTTTCGGTTTAAATTACCAGGCGAACAAGAATTCCAGAAGGTGACCAACGATAAGTTGGTTTTCAGTAGACACCCGCTACTGATTATCATCGCCTGGTATCTAAAATCGAAAGATCCAAAAATTTTGCACAAAAATGCGCATTTTGTATGCCAAATTGAGAGATTTTTCGGTTTAAATTACCAGGCGAACAAGAATTCCAGAAGGTGACCAACGATAGTTGGTTTTCAGTAGACACCCGCTACTGATTATCATCGCCTGGTATCTAAAATCGAAAGATCCAAAAATTTTGCACAAAAATGCGCATTTTGTAGCCAAATTGAGAGATTTTTCGGTTTAAATTACCAGGCGAACAAGAATTCCAGAAGGTGACCAACGATAAGTTGGTTTTCAGTAGACACCCGCTACTGATTATCATCGCCTGGTATCTAAAATCGAAAGATCCAAAAATTTTGCACAAAAATGCGCATTTTGTATGCCAAATTGAGAGATTTTTCGGTTTAAATTACCAGGCGAACAAGAATTCCAGAAGGTGACCAACGATAAGTTGGTTTTCAGTAGACACCGCTACTGATTATCATCGCCTGGTATCTAAAATCGAAAGATCCAAAAATTTTGCACAAAAATGCGCATTTTGTATGCCAAATTGAGAGATTTTTCGGTTTAAATTACCAGGCGAACAAGAATTCCAGAAGGTGACCAACGATAGTTGGTTTTCAGTAGACACCCGCTACTGATTATCATCGCCTGGTATCTAAAATCGAAAGATCCAAAAATTTTGCACAAAAATGCGCATTTTGTAGCCAAATTGAGAGATTTTTCGGTTTAAATTACCAGGCGAACAAGAATTCCAGAAGGTGACCAACGATAAGTTGGTTTTCAGTAGACACCCGCTACTGATTATCATCGCCTGGTATCTAAAATCGAAAGATCCAAAAATTTTGCACAAAAATGCGCATTTTGTATGCCAAATTGAGAGATTTTTCGGTTTAAATTACCAGGCGAACAAGAATTCCAGAAGGTGACCAACGATAAGTTGGTTTTCAGTAGACACCCGCTACTGATTATCATCGCCTGGTATCTAAAATCGAAAGATCCAAAAATTTTGCACAAAAATGCGCATTTTGTAGCCAAATTGAGAGATTTTTCGGTTTAAATTACCAGGCGAACAAGAATTCCAGAAGGTGACCAACGATTAGTTGGTTTTCAGTAGACACCCGCTACTGATTATCATCGCCTGGTATCTAAAATCGAAAGATCCAAAAATTTTGCACAAAAATGCGCATTTTGTAGCCAAATTGAGAGATTTTTCGGTTTAAATTACCAGGCGAACAAGAATTCCAGAAGGTGACCAACGATAAGTTGGTTTTCAGTAGACACCCGCTACTGATTATCATCGCCTGGTATCTAAAATCGAAAGATCCAAAAATTTTGCACAAAAATGCGCATTTTGTATGCCAAATTGAGAGATTTTTCGGTTTAAATTACCAGGCGAACAAGAATTCCAGAAGGTGACCAACGATAGTTGGTTTTCAGTAGACACCCGCTACTGATTATCATCGCCTGGTATCTAAAATCGAAAGATCCAAAAATTTTGCACAAAAATGCGCATTTTGTATGCCAAATTGAGAGATTTTTCGGTTTAAATTACCAGGCGAACAAGAATTCCAGAAGGTGACCAACGATAAGTTGGTTTTCAGTAGACACCCGCTACTGATTATCATCGCCTGGTATCTAAAATCGAAAATCCAAAAATTTTGCACAAAAATGCGCATTTTGTAGCCAAATTGAGAGATTTTTCGGTTTAAATTACCAGGCGAACAAGAATTCCAGAAGGTGACCAACGATTAGTTGGTTTTCAGTAGACACCCGCTACTGATTATCATCGCCTGGTATCTAAAATCGAAAGATCCAAAAATTTTGCACAAAAATGCGCATTTTGTAGCCAAATTGAGAGATTTTTCGGTTTAAATTACCAGGCGAACAAGAATTCCAGAAGGTGACCAACGATAAGTTGGTTTTCAGTAGACACCCGCTACTGATTATCATCGCCTGGTATCTAAAATCGAAAGATCCAAAAATTTTGCACAAAAATGCGCATTTTGTAGCCAAATTGAGAGATTTTTCGGTTTAAATTACCAGGCGAACAAGAATTCCAGAAGGTGACCAACGATAAGTTGGTTTTCAGTAGACACCCGCTACTGATTATCATCGCCTGGTATCTAAAATCGAAAGATCCAAAAATTTTGCACAAAAATGCGCATTTTGTAGCCAAATTGAGAGATTTTTCGGTTTAAATTACCAGGCGAACAAGAATTCCAGAAGGTGACCAACGATAAGTTGGTTTTCAGTAGACACCCGCTACTGATTATCATCGCCTGGTATCTAAAATCGAAAGATCCAAAAATTTTGCACAAAAATGCGCATTTTGTATGCCAAATTGAGAGATTTTTCGGTTTAAATTACCAGGCGAACAGAATTCCAGAAGGTGACCAACGATTAGTTGGTTTTCAGTAGACACCGCTACTGATTATCATCGCCTGGTATCTAAAATCGAAAGATCCAAAAATTTTGCACAAAAATGCGCATTTTGTATGCCAAATTGAGAGATTTTTCGGTTTAAATTACCAGGCGAACAAGAATTCCAGAAGGTGACCAACGATAAGTTGGTTTTCAGTAGACACCCGCTACTGATTATCATCGCCTGGTATCTAAAATCGAAAGATCCAAAAATTTTGCACAAAAATGCGCATTTTGTAGCCAAATTGAGAGATTTTTCGGTTTAAATTACCAGGCGAACAAGAATTCCAGAAGGTGACCAACGATAAGTTGGTTTTCAGTAGACACCCGCTACTGATTATCATCGCCTGGTATCTAAAATCGAAAGATCCAAAAATTTTGCACAAAAATGCGCATTTTGTAGCCAAATTGAGAGATTTTTCGGTTTAAATTACCAGGCGAACAAGAATTCCAGAAGGTGACCAACGATAGTTGGTTTTCAGTAGACACCCGCTACTGATTATCATCGCCTGGTATCTAAAATCGAAAGATCCAAAAATTTTGCACAAAAATGCGCATTTTGTATGCCAAATTGAGAGATTTTTCGGTTTAAATTACCAGGCGAACAAGAATTCCAGAAGGTGACCAACGATAAGTTGGTTTTCAGTAGACACCCGCTACTGATTATCATCGCCTGGTATCTAAAATCGAAAGATCCAAAAATTTTGCACAAAAATGCGCATTTTGTATGCCAAATTGAGAGATTTTTCGGTTTAAATTACCAGGCGAACAAGAATTCCAGAAGGTGACCAACGATAAGTTGGTTTTCAGTAGACACCCGCTACTGATTATCATCGCCTGGTATCTAAAATCGAAAATCCAAAAATTTTGCACAAAAATGCGCATTTTGTAGCCAAATTGAGAGATTTTTCGGTTTAAATTACCAGGCGAACAGAATTCCAGAAGGTGACCAACGATTAGTTGGTTTTCAGTAGACACCCGCTACTGATTATCATCGCCTGGTATCTAAAATCGAAAGATCCAAAAATTTTGCACAAAAATGCGCATTTTGTAGCCAAATTGAGAGATTTTTCGGTTTAAATTACCAGGCGAACAAGAATTCCAGAAGGTGACCAACGATAAGTTGGTTTTCAGTAGACACCCGCTACTGATTATCATCGCCTGGTATCTAAAATCGAAAGATCCAAAAATTTTGCACAAAAATGCGCATTTTGTATGCCAAATTGAGAGATTTTTCGGTTTAAATTACCAGGCGAACAAGAATTCCAGAAGGTGACCAACGATAAGTTGGTTTTCAGTAGACACCCGCTACTGATTATCATCGCCTGGTATCTAAAATCGAAAGATCCAAAAATTTTGCACAAAAATGCGCATTTTGTATGCCAAATTGAGAGATTTTTCGGTTTAAATTACCAGGCGAACAAGAATTCCAGAAGGTGACCAACGATAAGTTGGTTTTCAGTAGACACCCGCTACTGATTATCATCGCCTGGTATCTAAAATCGAAAGATCCAAAAATTTTGCACAAAAATGCGCATTTTGTAGCCAAATTGAGAGATTTTTCGGTTTAAACTACCAGGCGAACAGAATTCCAGAAGGTGACCAACGATTAGTTGGTTTTCAGTAGACACCCGCTACTGATTATCATCGCCTGGTATCTAAAATCGAAAGATCCAAAAATTTTGCACAAAAATGCGCATTTTGTATGCCAAATTGAGAGATTTTTCGGTTTAAATTACCAGGCGAACAAGAATTCCAGAAGGTGACCAACGATAAGTTGGTTTTCAGTAGACACCCGCTACTGATTATCATCGCCTGGTATCTAAAATCGAAAGATCCAAAAATTTTGCACAAAAATGCGCATTTTGTAGCCAAATTGAGAGATTTTTCGGTTTAAATTACCAGGCGAACAAGAATTCCAGAAGGTGACCAACGATTAGTTGGTTTTCAGTAGACACCCGCTACTGATTATCATCGCCTGGTATCTAAAATCGAAAGATCCAAAAATTTTGCACAAAAATGCGCATTTTGTATGCCAAATTGAGAGATTTTTCGGTTTAAATTACCAGGCGAACAGGAATTCCAGAAGGTGACCAACGATTAGTTGGTTTTCAGTAGACACCCGCTACTGATTATCATCGCCTGGTATCTAAAATCGAAAGATCCAAAAATTTTGCACAAAAATGCGCATTTTGTATGCCAAATTGAGAGATTTTTCGGTTTAAATTACCAGGCGAACAAGAATTCCAGAAGGTGACCAACGATAAGTTGGTTTTCAGTAGACACCCGCTACTGATTATCATCGCCTGGTATCTAAAATCGAAAGATCCAAAAATTTTGCACAAAAATGCGCATTTTGTATGCCAAATTGAGAGATTTTTCGGTTTAAATTACCAGGCGAACAAGAATTCCAGAAGGTGACCAACGTTTTCAGTAGACACCCGCTACTGATTATCATCGCCTGGTATCTAAAATCGTAAAATCCAAAAATTTTGCACAAAAATGCGCATTTTGTATGCCAAATTGAGAGATTTTTCGGTTTAAATTACCAGGCGAACAAGAATTCCAGAAGGTGACCAACGATAAGTTGGTTTTCAGTAGACACCCGCTACTGATTATCATCGCCTGGTATCTAAAATCGAAAGATCCAAAAATTTTGCACAAAAATGCGCATTTTGTAGCCAAATTGAGAGATTTTTCGGTTTAAATACCAGGCGAACTGAATTCCAGGAGGTGACCAACGATTAGTTGGTTTTCAGTAGACACCAGCTACTGATTATCATCGCCTGGTATCTAAAATCGAAAGATCCAAAAATTTTGCACAAAAATGCGCATTTTGTAGCCAAATTGAGAGATTTTTCGGTTTAAATTACCAGGCGAACAAGAATTCCAGAAGGTGACCAACGATAAGTTGGTTTTCAGTAGACACCCGCTACTGATTATCATCGCCTGGTATCTAAAATCGAAAGATCCAAAAATTTTGCACAAAAATGCGCATTTTGTATGCCAAATTGAGAGATTTTTCGGTTTAAATTACCAGGCGAACAAGAATTCCAGAAGGTGACCAACGATAAGTTGGTTTTCAGTAGACACCCGCTACTGATTATCATCGCCTGGTATCTAAAATCGAAAAATCCAAAAATTTTGCACAAAAATGCGCATTTTGTATGCCAAATTGAGAGATTTTTCGGTTTAAATTACCAGGCGAACAAGAATTCCAGAAGGTGACCAACGATAGTTGGTTTTCAGTAGACACCCGCTACTGATTATCATCGCCTGGTATCTAAAATCGAAAGATCCAAAAATTTTGCACAAAAATGCGCATTTTGTAGCCAAATTGAGAGATTTTTCGGTTTAAATTACCAGGCGAACAGGAATTCCAGAAGGTGACCAACGATAAGTTGGTTTTCAGTAGACACCCGCTACTGATTATCATCGCCTGGTATCTAAAATCGAAAGATCCAAAAATTTTGCACAAAAATGCGCATTTTGTAGCCAAATTGAGAGATTTTTCGGTTTAAATTACCAGGCGAACAAGAATTCCAGAAGGTGACCAACGATTAGTTGGTTTTCAGTAGACACCCGCTACTGATTATCATCGCCTGGTATCTAAAATCGAAAGATCCAAAAATTTTGCACAAAAATGCGCATTTTGTAGCCAAATTGAGAGATTTTTCGGTTTAAATTACCAGGCGAACAAGAATTCCAGAAGGTGACCAACGATTAGTTGGTTTTCAGTAGACACCGCTACTGATTATCATCGCCTGGTATCTAAAATCGAAAGATCCAAAAATTTTGCACAAAAATGCGCATTTTGTAGCCAAATTGAGAGATTTTTCGGTTTAAATTACCAGGCGAACAAGAATTCCAGAAGGTGACCAACGATTAGTTGGTTTTCAGTAGACACCCGCTACTGATTATCATCGCCTGGTATCTAAAATCGAAAGATCCAAAAATTTTGCACAAAAATGCGCATTTTGTATGCCAAATTGAGAGATTTTTCGGTTTAAATTACCAGGCGAACAAGAATTCCAGAAGGTGACCAACGATAAGTTGGTTTTCAGTAGACACCCGCTACTGATTATCATCGCCTGGTATCTAAAATCGAAAGATCCAAAAATTTTGCACAAAAATGCGCATTTTGTATGCCAAATTGAGAGATTTTTCGGTTTAAATTACCAGGCGAACAAGAATTCCAGAAGGTGACCAACGATAGTTGGTTTTCAGTAGACACCCGCTACTGATTATCATCGCCTGGTATCTAAAATCGAAAGATCCAAAAATTTTGCACAAAAATGCGCATTTTGTATGCCAAATTGAGAGATTTTTCGGTTTAAATTACCAGGCGAACAAGAATTCCAGAAGGTGACCAACGATAAGTTGGTTTTCAGTAGACACCCGCTACTGATTATCATCGCCTGGTATCTAAAATCGAAAGATCCAAAAATTTTGCACAAAAATGCGCATTTTGTATGCCAAATTGAGAGATTTTTCGGTTTAAATACCAGGCGAACAAGAATTCCAGAAGGTGACCAACGATTAGTTGGTTTTCAGTAGACACCGCTACTGATTATCATCGCCTGGTATCTAAAATCGAAAGATCCAAAAATTTTGCACAAAAATGCGCATTTTGTAGCCAAATTGAGAGATTTTTCGGTTTAAATTACCAGGCGAACAAGAATTCCAGAAGGTGACCAACGATAAGTTGGTTTTCAGTAGACACCCGCTACTGATTATCATCGCCTGGTATCTAAAATCGAAAGATCCAAAAATTTTGCACAAAAATGCGCATTTTGTATGCCAAATTGAGAGATTTTTCGGTTTAAATTACCAGGCGAACAAGAATTCCAGAAGGTGACCAACGATAAGTTGGTTTTCAGTAGACACCCGCTACTGATTATCATCGCCTGGTATCTAAAATCGAAAGATCCAAAAATTTTGCACAAAAATGCGCATTTTGTAGCCAAATTGAGAGATTTTTCGGTTTAAATTACCAGGCGAACAAGAATTCCAGAAGGTGACCAACGATAAGTTGGTTTTCAGTAGACACCCGCTACTGATTATCATCGCCTGGTATCTAAAATCGAAAGATCCAAAAATTTTGCACAAAAATGCGCATTTTGTAGCCAAATTGAGAGATTTTTCGGTTTAAATTACCAGGCGAACAAGAATTCCAGAAGGTGACCAACGATAAGTTGGTTTTCAGTAGACACCCGCTACTGATTATCATCGCCTGGTATCTAAAATCGAAAAATCCAAAAATTTTGCACAAAAATGCGCATTTTGTATGCCAAATTGAGAGATTTTTCGGTTTAAATTACCAGGCGAACAAGAATTCCAGAAGGTGACCAACGATAGTTGGTTTTCAGTAGACACCCGCTACTGATTATCATCGCCTGGTATCTAAAATCGAAAGATCCAAAAATTTTGCACAAAAATGCGCATTTTGTAGCCAAATTGAGAGATTTTTCGGTTTAAATTACCAGGCGAACAAGAATTCCAGAAGGTGACCAACGATAAGTTGGTTTTCAGTAGACACCCGCTACTGATTATCATCGCCTGGTATCTAAAATCGAAAGATCCAAAAATTTTGCACAAAAATGCGCATTTTGTATGCCAAATTGAGAGATTTTTCGGTTTAAATTACCAGGCGAACAAGAATTCCAGAAGGTGACCAACGATAAGTTGGTTTTCAGTAGACACCCGCTACTGATTATCATCGCCTGGTATCTAAAATCGAAAATCCAAAAATTTTGCACAAAAATGCGCATTTTGTATGCCAAATTGAGAGATTTTTCGGTTTAAATTACCAGGCGAACAAGAATTCCAGAAGGTGACCAACGATTAGTTGGTTTTCAGTAGACACCCGCTACTGATTATCATCGCCTGGTATCTAAAATCGAAAGATCCAAAAATTTTGCACAAAAATGCGCATTTTGTAGCCAAATTGAGAGATTTTTCGGTTTAAATTACCAGGCGAACAAGAATTCCAGAAGGTGACCAACGATAAGTTGGTTTTCAGTAGACACCCGCTACTGATTATCATCGCCTGGTATCTAAAATCGAAAGATCCAAAAATTTTGCACAAAAATGCGCATTTTGTATGCCAAATTGAGAGATTTTTCGGTTTAAATTACCAGGCGAACAAGAATTCCAGAAGGTGACCAACGATAGTTGGTTTTCAGTAGACACCCGCTACTGATTATCATCGCCTGGTATCTAAAATCGAAAGATCCAAAAATTTTGCACAAAAATGCGCATTTTGTATGCCAAATTGAGAGATTTTTCGGTTTAAATTACCAGGCGAACAAGAATTCCAGAGGTGACCAACGATAGTTGGTTTTCAGTAGACACCCGCTACTGATTATCATCGCCTGGTATCTAAAATCGAAAAATCCAAAAATTTTGCACAAAAATGCGCATTTTGTAGCCAAATTGAGAGATTTTTCGGTTTAAATTACCAGGCGAACAGGAATTCCAGAAGGTGACCAACGATAAGTTGGTTTTCAGTAGACACCCGCTACTGATTATCATCGCCTGGTATCTAAAATCGAAAGATCCAAAAATTTTGCACAAAAATGCGCATTTTGTATGCCAAATTGAGAGATTTTTCGGTTTAAATTACCAGGCGAACAAGAATTCCAGAAGGTGACCAACGATAAGTTGGTTTTCAGTAGACACCCGCTACTGATTATCATCGCCTGGTATCTAAAATCGAAAAGATCCAAAAATTTTGCACAAAAATGCGCATTTTGTATGCCAAATTGAGAGATTTTTCGGTTTAAATTACCAGGCGAACAAGAATTCCAGAAGGTGACCAACGATAGTTGGTTTTCAGTAGACACCCGCTACTGATTATCATCGCCTGGTATCTAAAATCGAAAGATCCAAAAATTTTGCACAAAAATGCGCATTTTGTATGCCAAATTGAGAGATTTTTCGGTTTAAATTACCAGGCGAACAAGAATTCCAGAAGGTGACCAACGATAAGTTGGTTTTCAGTAGACACCCGCTACTGATTATCATCGCCTGGTATCTAAAATCGAAAGATCCAAAAATTTTGCACAAAAATGCGCATTTTGTATGCCAAATTGAGAGATTTTTCGGTTTAAATTACCAGGCGAACAGGAATTCCAGAAGGTGACCAACGATAGTTGGTTTTCAGTAGACACCCGCTACTGATTATCATCGCCTGGTATCTAAAATCGAAAGATCCAAAAATTTTGCACAAAAATGCGCATTTTGTATGCCAAATTGAGAGATTTTTCGGTTTAAATTACCAGGCGAACAAGAATTCCAGAAGGTGACCAACGATAAGTTGGTTTTCAGTAGACACCCGCTACTGATTATCATCGCCTGGTATCTAAAATCGAAAATCCAAAAATTTTGCACAAAAATGCGCATTTTGTAGCCAAATTGAGAGATTTTTCGGTTTAAATTACCAGGCGAACAAGAATTCCAGAAGGTGACCAACGATAAGTTGGTTTTCAGTAGACACCCGCTACTGATTATCATCGCCTGGTATCTAAAATCGAAAGATCCAAAATTTTGCACAAAAATGCGCATTTTGTATGCCAAATTGAGAGATTTTTCGGTTTAAATACCAGGCGAACAAGAATTCCAGAAGGTGACCAACGATTAGTTGGTTTTCAGTAGACACCCGCTACTGATTATCATCGCCTGGTATCTAAAATCGAAAGATCCAAAAATTTTGCACAAAAATGCGCATTTTGTATGCCAAATTGAGAGATTTTTCGGTTTAAATTACCAGGCGAACAAGAATTCCAGAAGGTGACCAACGATAAGTTGGTTTTCAGTAGACACCCGCTACTGATTATCATCGCCTGGTATCTAAAATCGAAAGATCCAAAAATTTTGCACAAAAATGCGCATTTTGTAGCCAAATTGAGAGATTTTTCGGTTTAAACTACCAGGCGAACTGGAATTCCAGAGGTGACCAACGATAGTTGGTTTTCAGTAGACACCCGCTACTGATTATCATCGCCTGGTATCTAAAATCGAAAGATCCAAAAATTTTGCACAAAAATGCGCATTTTGTATGCCAAATTGAGAGATTTTTCGGTTTAAATTACCAGGCGAACAAGAATTCCAGAAGGTGACCAACGATAAGTTGGTTTTCAGTAGACACCCGCTACTGATTATCATCGCCTGGTATCTAAAATCGAAAGATCCAAAAATTTTGCACAAAAATGCGCATTTTGTATGCCAAATTGAGAGATTTTTCGGTTTAAATTACCAGGCGAACAAGAATTCCAGAAGGTGACCAACGATAGTTGGTTTTCAGTAGACACCCGCTACTGATTATCATCGCCTGGTATCTAAAATCGAAAGATCCAAAAATTTTGCACAAAAATGCGCATTTTGTATGCCAAATTGAGAGATTTTTCGGTTTAAATTACCAGGCGAACAAGAATTCCAGAAGGTGACCAACGATAAGTTGGTTTTCAGTAGACACCCGCTACTGATTATCATCGCCTGGTATCTAAAATCGAAAGATCCAAAAATTTTGCACAAAAATGCGCATTTTGTATGCCAAATTGAGAGATTTTTCGGTTTAAATTACCAGGCGAACAAGAATTCCAGAAGGTGACCAACGATTAGTTGGTTTTCAGTAGACACCCGCTACTGATTATCATCGCCTGGTATCTAAAATCGAAAGATCCAAAAATTTTGCACAAAAATGCGCATTTTGTATGCCAAATTGAGAGATTTTTCGGTTTAAATTACCAGGCGAACAAGAATTCCAGAAGGTGACCAACGATAAGTTGGTTTTCAGTAGACACCCGCTACTGATTATCATCGCCTGGTATCTAAAATCGAAAGATCCAAAAATTTTGCACAAAAATGCGCATTTTGTATGCCAAATTGAGAGATTTTTCGGTTTAAATTACCAGGCGAACAGGAATTCCAGAAGGTGACCAACGATAAGTTGGTTTTCAGTAGACACCCGCTACTGATTATCATCGCCTGGTATCTAAAATCGAAAGATCCAAAAATTTTGCACAAAAATGCGCATTTTGTAGCCAAATTGAGAGATTTTTCGGTTTAAATTACCAGGCGAACAAGAATTCCAGAAGGTGACCAACGATAAGTTGGTTTTCAGTAGACACCCGCTACTGATTATCATCGCCTGGTATCTAAAATCGAAAGATCCAAAAATTTTGCACAAAAATGCGCATTTTGTATGCCAAATTGAGAGATTTTTCGGTTTAAATTACCAGGCGAACAAGAATTCCAGAAGGTGACCAACGATTAGTTGGTTTTCAGTAGACACCGCTACTGATTATCATCGCCTGGTATCTAAAATCGAAAGATCCAAAAATTTTGCACAAAAATGCGCATTTTGTATGCCAAATTGAGAGATTTTTCGGTTTAAATTACCAGGCGAACAAGAATTCCAGAAGGTGACCAACGATTAGTTGGTTTTCAGTAGACACCCGCTACTGATTATCATCGCCTGGTATCTAAAATCGAAAGATCCAAAAATTTTGCACAAAAATGCGCATTTTGTATGCCAAATTGAGAGATTTTTCGGTTTAAATTACCAGGCGAACAGAATTCCAGAAGGTGACCAACGATTAGTTGGTTTTCAGTAGACACCCGCTACTGATTATCATCGCCTGGTATCTAAAATCGAAAGATCCAAAAATTTTGCACAAAAATGCGCATTTTGTATGCCAAATTGAGAGATTTTTCGGTTTAAATTACCAGGCGAACAAGAATTCCAGAAGGTGACCAACGATAAGTTGGTTTTCAGTAGACACCCGCTACTGATTATCATCGCCTGGTATCTAAAATCGAAAGATCCAAAAATTTTGCACAAAAATGCGCATTTTGTATGCCAAATTGAGAGATTTTTCGGTTTAAATTACCAGGCGAACAAGAATTCCAGAGGTGACCAACGATAGTTGGTTTTCAGTAGAACACTGATTATCATCGCCTGGTACTAAAATCGAAAATCAAAAATTTTGCACAAAAATGCGCATTTTGTAGCCAAATTGAGAGATTTTTCGGTTTAAACTACCAGGCGAACAGGAATTCCAGAAGGTGACCAACGATTAGTTGGTTTTCAGTAGACACCCGCTACTGATTATCATCGCCTGGTATCTAAAATCGAAAGATCAAAATGTTGCACAAAAATGCGCATTTGTATGCCAAATTGGAGATTTTTCGGTTTAAACTACCAGGCGAACAAGAATTCCAGAAGGTGACCAACGATAAGTTGGTTTTCAGTAGACACCCGCTACTGATTATCATCGCCTGGTATCTAAAATCGAAAGATCCAAAAATTTTGCACAAAATGCGCATTTTGTAGCCAAATTGAGAGATTTTTCGGTTTAAACTACCAGGCGAACTGGAATCCAGAAGGTGACCAACGATTAGTTGGTTTTCAGTAGACACCCGCTACTGATTATCATCGCCTGGTATCTAAAATCGAAAGATCCAAAAATTTTGCACAAAAATGCGCATTTTGTATGCAAATTGAGAGATTTTTCGGTTTAAATTACCAGGCGAACAAGAATTCCAGAAGGTGACCACGATAAGTTGGTTTTCAGTAGACACCCGCTACTGATTATCATCGCCTGGTATCTAAAATCGAAAGATCCAAAAATTTTGCACAAAAATGCGCATTTTGTAGCCAAATTGAGAGATTTTCGGTTTAAATACCAGGCGAACAAGAATTCCAGAAGGTGACCAACGATAGTTGGTTTTCAGTAGACACCCGCTACTGATTATCATCGCCTGGTATCTAAAATCGAAAGATCCAAAAATTTTGCACAAAATGCGCATTTTGTATGCCAAATTGAGAGATTTTTCGGTTTAAACTACCAGGCGAACTGGAATTCCAGAAGGTGACCAACGATAAGTTGGTTTTCAGTAGACACCCGCTACTGATTATCATCGCCTGGTATCTAAAATCGAAAGATCAAAAATTTTGCACAAAAATGCTCATTTTGTATGCCAAATTGAGAGATTTTTCGGTTTAAATTACCAGGCGAACTGGAATTCCAGAAGGTGACCAACGATTAGTTGGTTTTCAGTAGACACCCGCTACTGATTATCATCGCCTGGTATCTAAAATCGAAAGATCCAAAAATTTTGCACAAAAATGCGCATTTTGTATGCCAAATTGAGAGATTTTTCGGTTTAAATTACCAGGCGAACAGAATTCCAGAAGGTGACCAACGATAAGTTGGTTTTCAGTAGACACCCGCTACTGATTATCATCGCCTGGTATCTAAAATCGAAAGATCCAAAAATTTTGCACAAAAATGCGCATTTTGTATGCCAAATTGAGAGATTTTTCGGTTTAAATACCAGGCGAACAGAATTCCAGAAGGTGACCAACGATTAGTTGGTTTTCAGTAGACACCCGCTACTGATTATCATCGCCTGGTATCTAAAATCGAAAGATCCAAAAATTTTGCACAAAAATGCGCATTTTGTATGCCAAATTGAGAGATTTTTCGGTTTAAATTACCAGGCGAACAAGAATTCCAGAAGGTGACCAACGATTAGTTGGTTTTCAGTAGACACCAGCTACTGATTATCATCGCCTGGTATCTAAAATCGAAAAATCCAAAAATTTTGCACAAAAATGCGCATTTTGTAGCCAAATTGAGAGATTTTTCGGTTTAAAATACCAGGCGAACTAGAATTCCAGAAGGTGACCAACGATTAGTTGGTTTTCAGTAGACACCCGCTACTGATTATCATCGCCTGGTATCTAAAATCGAAAATCCAAAAATTTTGCACAAAATGCGCATTTTGTAGCCAAATTGAGAGATTTTTCGGTTTAAATTACCAGGCGAACAAGGAATTCCAGAAGGTGACCAACGATAGTTGGTTTTCAGTAGACACCCGCTACTGATTATCATCGCCTGGTATCTAAAATCGAAAATCCAAAAATTTTGCACAAAAATGCGCATTTTGTATGCCAAATTGAGAGATTTTTCGGTTTAAACTACCAGGCGAACTGGAATTCCAGGAGGTGACCAACGATTAGTTGGTTTTCAGTAGACACCCGCTACTGATTATCATCGCCTGGTATCTAAAATCGAAAGATCCAAAAATTTTGCACAAAAATGCGCATTTTGTATGCCAAATTGAGAGATTTTTCGGTTTAAATTACCAGGCGAACAAGAATTCCAGAAGGTGACCAACGATTAGTTGGTTTTCAGTAGACACCCGCTACTGATTATCATCGCCTGGTATCTAAAATCGAAAAATCCAAAAATTTTGCACAAAAATGCGCATTTTGTATGCAAATTGAGAGATTTTTCGGTTTAAACTACCAGGCGAACTGAATTCCAGAGGTGACCAACGATTAGTTGGTTTTCAGTAGACACCGCTACTGATTATCATCGCCTGGTATCTAAAATCGAAAGATCCAAAAATTTTGCACAAAAATGCGCATTTTGTATGCCAAATTGAGAGATTTTTCGGTTTAAATTACCAGGCGAACAAGAATTCCAGAAGGTGACCAACGATAAGTTGGTTTTCAGTAGACACCCGCTACTGATTATCATCGCCTGGTATCTAAAATCGAAAGATCCAAAAATTTTGCACAAAAATGCGCATTTTGTAGCCAAATTGAGAGATTTTTCGGTTTAAATTACCAGGCGAACAAGAATTCCAGAAGGTGACCAACGATAAGTTGGTTTTCAGTAGACACCCGCTACTGATTATCATCGCCTGGTATCTAAAATCGAAAGATCCAAAAATTTTGCACAAAAATGCGCATTTTGTAGCCAAATTGAGAGATTTTTCGGTTTAAATTACCAGGCGAACAAGAAGAATTCCAGAAGGTGACCAACGATAAGTTGGTTTTCAGTAGACACCCGCTACTGATTATCATCGCCTGGTATCTAAAATCGAAAGATCCAAAAATTTTGCACAAAATGCGCATTTTGTATGCCAAATTGAGAGATTTTTCGGTTTAAATTACCAGGCGAACAAGAATTCCAGAAGGTGACCAACGATAAGTTGGTTTTCAGTAGACACCCGCTACTGATTATCATCGCCTGGTATCTAAAATCGAAAGATCCAAAAATTTTGCACAAAAATGCGCATTTTGTAGCCAAATTGAGAGATTTTTCGGTTTAAATTACCAGGCGAACTGGAATTCCAGAAGGTGACCAACGATAGTTGGTTTTCAGTAGACACCCGCTACTGATTATCATCGCCTGGTATCTAAAATCGAAAGATCCAAAAATTTTGCACAAAAATGCGCATTTTGTATGCCAAATTGAGAGATTTTTCGGTTTAAATTACCAGGCGAACAAGAATTCCAGAAGGTGACCAACGATAAGTTGGTTTTCAGTAGACACCCGCTACTGATTATCATCGCCTGGTATCTAAAATCGAAAATCCAAAAATTTTGCACAAAAATGCGCATTTTGTATGCCAAATTGAGAGATTTTTCGGTTTAAACTACCAGGCGAACTGGAATTCCAGAAGGTGACCAACGATTAGTTGGTTTTCAGTAGACACCGCTACTGATTATCATCGCCTGGTATCTAAAATCGAAAGATCCAAAAATTTTGCACAAAAATGCGCATTTTGTATGCCAAATTGAGAGATTTTTCGGTTTAAATACCAGGCGAACAAGAATTCCAGAAGGTGACCAACGATAAGTTGGTTTTCAGTAGACACCCGCTACTGATTATCATCGCCTGGTATCTAAAATCGAAAGATCCAAAAATTTTGCACAAAAATGCGCATTTTGTAGCCAAATTGAGAGATTTTTCGGTTTAAATTACCAGGCGAACAGGAATTCCAGAAGGTGACCAACGATTAGTTGGTTTTCAGTAGACACCAGCTACTGATTATCATCGCCTGGTATCTAAAATCGAAAATCCAAAAATTTTGCACAAAAATGCGCATTTTGTATGCCAAATTGAGAGATTTTTCGGTTTAAATTACCAGGCGAACAGAATTCCAGAAGGTGACCAACGATTAGTTGGTTTTCAGTAGACACCCGCTACTGATTATCATCGCCTGGTATCTAAAATCGAAAGATCCAAAAATTTTGCACAAAAATGCGCATTTTGTATGCCAAATTGAGAGATTTTTCGGTTTAAATTACCAGGCGAACTGGAATTCCAGAAGGTGACCAACGATTAGTTGGTTTTCAGTAGACACCAGCTACTGATTATCATCGCCTGGTATCTAAAATCGAAAGATCCAAAAATTTTGCACAAAAATGCGCATTTTGTATGCCAAATTGAGAGATTTTTCGGTTTAAATTACCAGGCGAACAAGAATTCCAGAAGGTGACCAACGATAAGTTGGTTTTCAGTAGACACCCGCTACTGATTATCATCGCCTGGTATCTAAAATCGAAAGATCCAAAAATTTTGCACAAAAATGCGCATTTTGTAGCCAAATTGAGAGATTTTTCGGTTTAAACTACCAGGCGAACAGGAATTCCAGAAGGTGACCAACGATTAGTTGGTTTTCAGTAGACACCCGCTACTGATTATCATCGCCTGGTATCTAAAATCGAAAGATCCAAAAATTTTGCACAAAAATGCGCATTTTGTATGCCAAATTGAGAGATTTTTCGGTTTAAATTACCAGGCGAACAAGAATTCCAGAAGGTGACCAACGATAAGTTGGTTTTCAGTAGACACCCGCTACTGATTATCATCGCCTGGTATCTAAAATCGAAAGATCCAAAAATTTTGCACAAAAATGCGCATTTTGTAGCCAAATTGAGAGATTTTTCGGTTTAAATTACCAGGCGAACAGAATTCCAGAAGGTGACCAACGATAAGTTGGTTTTCAGTAGACACCCGCTACTGATTATCATCGCCTGGTATCTAAAATCGAAAGATCCAAAAATTTTGCACAAAAATGCGCATTTTGTAGCCAAATTGAGAGATTTTTCGGTTTAAATTACCAGGCGAACAAGAATTCCAGAAGGTGACCAACGATAAGTTGGTTTTCAGTAGACACCCGCTACTGATTATCATCGCCTGGTATCTAAAATCGAAAGATCCAAAAATTTTGCACAAAAATGCGCATTTTGTATGCCAAATTGAGAGATTTTTCGGTTTAAATTACCAGGCGAACAAGAATTCCAGAAGGTGACCAACGATAAGTTGGTTTTCAGTAGACACCCGCTACTGATTATCATCGCCTGGTATCTAAAATCGAAAGATCCAAAAATTTTGCACAAAAATGCGCATTTTGTATGCCAAATTGAGAGATTTTTCGGTTTAAATTACCAGGCGAACAAGAATTCCAGAAGGTGACCAACGATTAGTTGGTTTTCAGTAGACACCCGCTACTGATTATCATCGCCTGGTATCTAAAATCGAAAGATCCAAAAATTTTGCACAAAAATGCGCATTTTGTAGCCAAATTGAGAGATTTTTCGGTTTAAATACCAGGCGAACAGGAATTCCAGAAGGTGACCAACGATAGTTGGTTTTCAGTAGACACCCGCTACTGATTATCATCGCCTGGTATCTAAAATCGAAAGATCCAAAAATTTTGCACAAAAATGCGCATTTTGTATGCCAAATTGAGAGATTTTTCGGTTTAAATTACCAGGCGAACAAGAATTCCAGAAGGTGACCAACGATAAGTTGGTTTTCAGTAGACACCCGCTACTGATTATCATCGCCTGGTATCTAAAATCGAAAGATCCAAAAATTTTGCACAAAAATGCGCATTTTGTAGCCAAATTGAGAGATTTTTCGGTTTAAATTACCAGGCGAACAAGAATTCCAGAAGGTGACCAACGATTAGTTGGTTTTCAGTAGACACCCGCTACTGATTATCATCGCCTGGTATCTAAAATCGAAAGATCCAAAAATTTTGCACAAAAATGCGCATTTTGTATGCCAAATTGAGAGATTTTTCGGTTTAAATTACCAGGCGAACAAGAATTCCAGAAGGTGACCAACGATTAGTTGGTTTTCAGTAGACACCCGCTACTGATTATCATCGCCTGGTATCTAAAATCGAAAGATCCAAAAATTTTGCACAAAAATGCGCATTTTGTATGCCAAATTGAGAGATTTTTCGGTTTAAATTACCAGGCGAACAAGAATTCCAGAAGGTGACCAACGATTAGTTGGTTTTCAGTAGACACCCGCTACTGATTATCATCGCCTGGTATCTAAAATCGAAAGATCCAAAAATTTTGCACAAAAATGCGCATTTTGTAGCCAAATTGAGAGATTTTTCGGTTTAAATTACCAGGCGAACAAGAATTCCAGAAGGTGACCAACGATAAGTTGGTTTTCAGTAGACACCCGCTACTGATTATCATCGCCTGGTATCTAAAATCGAAAGATCCAAAAATTTTGCACAAAAATGCGCATTTTGTATGCCAAATTGAGAGATTTTTCGGTTTAAATTACCAGGCGAACAAGAATTCCAGAAGGTGACCAACGATAGTTGGTTTTCAGTAGACACCCGCTACTGATTATCATCGCCTGGTATCTAAAATCGAAAGATCCAAAAATTTTGCACAAAAATGCGCATTTTGTAGCCAAATTGAGAGATTTTTCGGTTTAAACTACCAGGCGAACAGGAATTCCAGAAGGTGACCAACGATTAGTTGGTTTTCAGTAGACACCCGCTACTGATTATCATCGCCTGGTATCTAAAATCGAAAAATCCAAAAATTTTGCACAAAAATGCGCATTTTGTATGCCAAATTGAGAGATTTTTCGGTTTAAATTACCAGGCGAACAGGAATTCCAGAAGGTGACCAACGATTAGTTGGTTTTCAGTAGACACCGCTACTGATTATCATCGCCTGGTATCTAAAATCGAAAGATCCAAAAATTTTGCACAAAAATGCGCATTTTGTAGCCAAATTGAGAGATTTTTCGGTTTAAACTACCAGGCGAACAGAATTCCAGAAGGTGACCAACGATAAGTTGGTTTTCAGTAGACACCCGCTACTGATTATCATCGCCTGGTATCTAAAATCGAAAGATCCAAAAATTTTGCACAAAAATGCGCATTTTGTATGCCAAATTGAGAGATTTTTCGGTTTAAATTACCAGGCGAACAAGAATTCCAGAAGGTGACCAACGATAAGTTGGTTTTCAGTAGACACCCGCTACTGATTATCATCGCCTGGTATCTAAAATCGAAAGATCCAAAAATTTTGCACAAAAATGCGCATTTTGTATGCCAAATTGAGAGATTTTTCGGTTTAAATTACCAGGCGAACAAGAATTCCAGAAGGTGACCAACGATAAGTTGGTTTTCAGTAGACACCCGCTACTGATTATCATCGCCTGGTATCTAAAATCGAAAATCCAAAAATTTTGCACAAAAATGCGCATTTTGTAGCCAAATTGAGAGATTTTTCGGTTTAAATTACCAGGCGAACAGGAATTCCAGAAGGTGACCAACGATTAGTTGGTTTTCAGTAGACACCCGCTACTGATTATCATCGCCTGGTATCTAAAATCGAAAAATCCAAAAATTTTGCACAAAAATGCGCATTTTGTAAGCCAAATTGAGAGATTTTTCGGTTTAAACTACCAGGCGAACTGGAATTCCAGGAGGTGACCAACGATTAGTTGGTTTTCAGTAGACACCCGCTACTGATTATCATCGCCTGGTATCTAAAATCGAAAGATCCAAAAATTTTGCACAAAAATGCGCATTTTGTATGCCAAATTGAGAGATTTTTCGGTTTAAATTACCAGGCGAACAAGAATTCCAGAAGGTGACCAACGATTAGTTGGTTTTCAGTAGACACCGCTACTGATTATCATCGCCTGGTATCTAAAATCGAAAGATCCAAAAATTTTGCACAAAAATGCGCATTTTGTATGCCAAATTGAGAGATTTTTCGGTTTAAATTACCAGGCGAACAAGAATTCCAGAAGGTGACCAACGATAGTTGGTTTTCAGTAGACACCCGCTACTGATTATCATCGCCTGGTATCTAAAATCGAAAATCCAAAAATTTTGCACAAAAATGCGCATTTTGTAGCCAATTGAGAGATTTTTCGGTTTAAACTACCAGGCGAACTGGAATTCCAGAGGTGACCAACGATTAGTTGGTTTTCAGTAGACACCCGCTACTGATTATCATCGCCTGGTATCTAAAATCGAAAATCCAAAAATTTTGCACAAAAATGCGCATTTTGTAGCCAAATTGAGAGATTTTTCGGTTTAAATTACCAGGCGAACAAGAATTCCAGAAGGTGACCAACGATTAGTTGGTTTTCAGTAGACACCGCTACTGATTATCATCGCCTGGTATCTAAAATCGAAAGATCCAAAAATTTTGCACAAAAATGCGCATTTTGTATGCCAAATTGAGAGATTTTTCGGTTTAAATTACCAGGCGAACAAGAATTCCAGAAGGTGACCAACGATAAGTTGGTTTTCAGTAGACACCCGCTACTGATTATCATCGCCTGGTATCTAAAATCGAAAGATCCAAAAATTTTGCACAAAAATGCGCATTTTGTATGCCAAATTGAGAGATTTTTCGGTTTAAATTACCAGGCGAACAAGAATTCCAGAAGGTGACCAACGATAAGTTGGTTTTCAGTAGACACCCGCTACTGATTATCATCGCCTGGTATCTAAAATCGAAAGATCCAAAAATTTTGCACAAAATGCGCATTTTGTAGCCAAATTGAGAGATTTTTCGGTTTAAATACCAGGCGAACTGGAATTCCAGGAGGTGACCAACGATTAGTTGGTTTTCAGTAGACACCCGCTACTGATTATCATCGCCTGGTATCTAAAATCGAAAGATCCAAAAATTTTGCACAAAAATGCGCATTTTGTAGCCAAATTGAGAGATTTTTCGGTTTAAATTACCAGGCGAACTGGAATTCCAGAAGGTGACCAACGATAAGTTGGTTTTCAGTAGACACCCGCTACTGATTATCATCGCCTGGTATCTAAAATCGAAAGATCCAAAAATTTTGCACAAAAATGCGCATTTTGTATGCCAAATTGAGAGATTTTTCGGTTTAAATACCAGGCGAACTGGAATTCCAGAAGGTGACCAACGATTAGTTGGTTTTCAGTAGACACCCGCTACTGATTATCATCGCCTGGTATCTAAAATCGAAAAATCCAAAAATTTTGCACAAAAATGCGCATTTTGTATGCCAAATTGAGAGATTTTTCGGTTTAAACTACCAGGCGAACTGGAATTCCAGAAGGTGACCAACGATTAGTTGGTTTTCAGTAGACACCGCTACTGATTATCATCGCCTGGTATCTAAAATCGAAAATATCCAAAAATTTTGCACAAAAATGCGCATTTTGTAAGCCAAATTGAGAGATTTTTCGGTTTAAATTACCAGGCGAACAAGAATTCCAGAAGGTGACCAACGATAAGTTGGTTTTCAGTAGACACCCGCTACTGATTATCATCGCCTGGTATCTAAAATCGAAAGATCCAAAAATTTTGCACAAAAAATGCGCATTTTGTAGGCCAAATTGAGAGATTTTCGGTTTAAATTACCAGGCGAACAAGGATTCCAGAAGGTGACCAACGATAAGTTGGTTTTCAGTAGACACCGCTACTGATTATCATCGCCTGGTATCTAAAATCGAAAATCAAAATTTTGCACAAAAATGCGCATTTTGTAGGCCAAATTGAGAGATTTTTCGGGTTTAAATTACCAGGCGAACGGAATTCCAGAAGGTGACAACGATTAGTTAGTTTTCAGTAGACACCAGCTACTGATTATCATCGCCTGGTTATCTACAAATCGAAAAAGATCCAAAAATTTTCACAAAAATGCGCATTTTGTATGCCAAATTGAGAGATTTTTCGGTTTAAATTACCCAGGCGAACAAGAATTCCAGAAGGTGACCAACGATAAGTTGTTTTCAGTAGACCCCCTACTGATTATCATCGCCTGGTATCTAAAATCGAAAAATCCAAAATTTTGCACAAAAATGCGCATTTTGTATGCCAAATTGAGAGATTTTTCGGTTTAAACTACCAGGCGAACTGGAATTCCAGAGGTGACAACGATTAGTTGGTTTTCAGTAGACACCCGCTACTGATTATCATCGCCTGGTATCTAAAATCGAAAAATCCAAAAATTTTGCACAAAAATGCGCATTTTGTATGCCAAATTGAGAGATTTTTCGGTTTAAATTACCAGGCGAACAAGAATTCCAGAAGGTGACCAACGATAGTTGGTTTTCAGTAGACACCCGCTACTGATTATCATCGCCTGGTATCTAAAATCGAAAGATCCAAAATTTTGCACAAAAATGGCATTTTGTAGCCAATTGAGAGATTTTTCGGTTTAAATACGCAGGCGAACAAGAATTCCAGAAGGTGACCAACGATAAGTTGGTTTTCAGTAGAACCCGCTACTGATTATCATCGCCTG
>NW_022611281.1:0-26782 GCF_004382195.2 Drosophila sechellia
TAATTGTTGTGGTAGTTATTTCTTCCACGATTATAACCTCGGGCGCCTCTATTATAACTATTTGCACCTCTTCGATAATAGAGTACAGTGTTACTTTGACCTGTTATCTCTGTGCAACTGTTTACAAATTTGGAGATGGCATCATTCATGTTTGTGAATGTGCCTGCTTGCATGATAAGTTTTACTTTATCAATGGAGCAATTCTGTGTCATTGCTTTTACAGCTGTTGTAGTGCTGTATTTATTTGCTAAGGATTGGCTGAGACCTTCACTGATATAGGCATCTTCAAGGGCCTTTGTCAGTTTCTCCACCTTTTGGGTGTATTGGTTAGCCGTTTTATTTCTCTGTTGTAGATTCAGAAGCTTGGCAGATATCACTTCTACCGATTCTCCTTTTACTGCACTTGACAGTTGGGTAATGATTGCAGCAATCGTCTGCTCATTACTTATAAGGTTTCTTACATGGCCTTTAAGTTTAGTTTTTATTAGGCTGTTTAGCTATTAAGCTTTTTCAATAGCTGTTGCGAATAATAAAAAACCGAAGAAAGTTTGTTTTTATTATGTCAGTTTTATTTGCGAATTGTTATTCTTTTACGATAGCGATAATTGAATGCGTAAGTTTGGTCTTTTCCGAAACACGAAGAATTAGCAACTGGCGGGCAGGCAGCCGAAATGCTGTTTCCCTTGCTGGCTGAAGAAGGAACGCGTGAAGCTATTAAGGCGCTACCGCAAGGGCGCGCGCAGCCTCCAGACACGACCCAGCCCAGACGAGTTTTTTGAAGCAGGGGCAGTCCTGGCAACAACTTTATCTGACCTACGCACAGGAGCTCATAAACCAGGCTAGCTCCTATTAACAGGTCAAAACGCTAAGCTTTATGAAATTCCGGGTCGGCGAGCTGCAGGTTTTCTGGAAGCTTCCAGTCCCCACATTAATCCTTGGCTGGCGATCCGTGATATTGGGAGCGATAACTGCTATTATGCTCGTTGAGAAATCCGAAGTGACATACAGAATCGAAATTCCTACCGAGAATCCATCAGTCGCGAAATTGGAATCCCCGATTCCAGTGACGGACGACCTCGACCTCTTAAGTTGCAGTTGATTTTCAAACCGAGAGGTGATCAAGTGCCGTTGAGAGCCAGAATCTAACAAGGCCCTGCAGGGAACGAACAGTCCCGACCTATTCTGCACTAGAACGGTTGCAGTGGCTAGCAGCACAGGGTCACTACCGAGATCCTGGGCAATTAGAGTAGAAGAAGTCGAAAGCGGGGCAGAAGTCTCAGTGTGGGAGCTTGAAGACACCGGAACATGTGGCTGCGAGGAAGGCGGATCATCTAGATGGAGCAGCGTATGATGCCTGATTCTACAGGTGCGGCAGCGGCTCGAGCTGCATTGCCGTAGCTGATGACCTGTCTTTAGGAAATTTAGGCAAAGTGCTAGTCTCTTTGCCTCGCGCAGCCGATCTACTGGCGCTAAGTCTCTAAATTGCGGGCAATAATATATGGCATGCATGGCAAAGCATGCAACCAAGAGAATTTTGGGTGGTAGCACCTAGTGTCGAACGATCTCTGCCCACCTGAACGCCTGGCGCATAGGTTGCCATGGCGCAATCCACGGCCTCCAAAGTCCTACATCGCTGCTCCAGGAATGCAGCCATCGATTCCCACGACGGAATAAGGTTGGCAAAGACCGGATCCTCCAGGCGCTCCTCCCACTTAGCTTGGCTCGCCGCATCCAGCTTTTGCAGCAGCACTTGCACTATGATGCAACCAGCGATTTGCTCAGTGGTGCCCAAACCCTTCAACGCACGAATGTGAACGTTAAATTTGTCCGACAATTCCCGAAGCGATGCCACTGAACCATTCCGTACTACCCTTAAGCCCAGAATCTCGGTGATGTGCGCCTGAAAAACGAGACGCCGATTATCAAACCTTTTTTGAGGCAACTCTAAAGCCGCTTCATAATTGCTGTTTGAAATCTCCAATGATCGGATAGTTTCCAGCGCTGAATCCCTCAAACATGACCGCAGATGTTGAAATTTCTCAATGTTGGAGAGGTCCGGATGGCTGTCGATTATGCTCGTGAACACGGAGTAAAAATCAGCCCAGTTTGCGTAGCCTCCGCCAAACCTTGGCAGCTGCACAGGCGGCAACGGCATCGGCCTCGGCCTCGGCCGCGGCTGCGTTTGAGGACCACTACACTGGTGGGGCACAATAACACAACGCAAAAGCGTTGAGTGCGGCGCGAAATACACATTGCGCACACTAGCCTTGAATTCAACGATGAATTCATCGAAAGACTCGCTCATTTTACTGCCAATTTCGTCGAAGTCCAATTCCTCCAGTTCTGTATGCAAAACATTGAAGGCACTTTGCATCTCATCAATCTGCTCCAGCCTCACCGTAAGAGTGGGTTCGTCGTATCCGCTTAGCGTCTCATTAGACAGCGACGTTTGTAGCCTCTGCAACCTGCTAAACAGCGCATTGGCTTTGCGCTTTAAAAAGGTCACCCTGTTTTTTCACCTTCAGCGGACATAGCAACAAATCGCCTTTGGTTCGGTTCAGCGGGAAGATGAGCACAAAATAGATGCCGAAAATGCAAGCGGGGTCAATGCACGCAACGATATATGTAGCAATGTATGTATATATGCAATGCTAGCTCGCTTAAACACAGCCACTATCACCGAAATCTCCACTCACTTGTCCAACCGATTGCGATTTAATGCATTTATTTTTTTTATAAACGGGATAAGTGCATTAATTAATGCATGCAAATTAACAAAATCACGTCGGGGTCACCAATGTTTAGCTATTGAGCTTTTTCAATAGCTGTTGCGAAAAATATAGAAAACCGAAGAAAGTTTGTTTATATTACGACACTGTTTATTTTGCGAATTGTTTAAGGCAGCTAAGGCCTAAGCTAAGTCTTTTCCGATACACGACGAATTGCAGCGCCCAAGCTTAACGTAGGTAGCTAACAACAACAAACAAGTAATGAGCGCCGTACAGATAAATGCGTGCGAGAACAGCGGTTTGCACTATGGGCATCGCAACTGCTACCACTGACTAATTTGGCTTATAATATTAAAGAATATGAGATTAGTCTACTGCACAGTTTTGGCGGTTGCATGACCCAACAATCATAATAATGAGAAAAAACTCATAAATAGAAAATCTAATTTTTTTTTTCTCCATCAAAAGAAAAAACGTTTCATTGAAAATAAAAAAAAAAGGGATGGTAAGGGATCTTATTGCTGATCATTACTTATTGCTGATCATTACAATAATACTACTTCTACAATTTCTGCTTACAATTTATGTTAAGCATAACCAGATCATCAAAAAACGTTATATAAATAGGGCAAATCGTTTAGACCAGATTAAAAGAAAAATATGGATTAGAAGAAAGCTTAATAAAAACTTTTTTTTTAACGACAAGAATGGAATGGAGCGAAATAGCGATAGGAATAGACGAATTTCGCTTCAGGTTTGATAAGTCTTATAAATGTATCAATAGAGACGCAGTAATAAGATCCGAAACTTTGAAAAATCATATAGAGATATTAGTAGGAGAATATAATAATATAGTTACATTAGTAAATAAATATGCAAATAGGCTCACATCTGAACATAATAACAAATGTTTAAGGGTTATAAAATCCCTAAACACAAGATTAAATAATATCAGAGAAAGAAGGCATATTCTGACAGATGTACCAGAAAGTCTAAGTCAATTGGTTGAATTCAACACAGACCAGTTCAAAGAACTAGACGAATCTGTTCAATCAAGCGGCGCTGAGTCCGATAGTGTCATTGAAAGGCTAGAAGGAAGCGACCGAATTGAATTTAAATCTGAATCAATAATAATTTCTGAAATGGCACAGACATTGATAGAATTTATCAGGCTAGCCACTTCTCTGATACCAGAGTTTGATGGTAAACCAGAAAATCTACAAAGTTTTTTGGATGCTCTAGGTCTACTATATAGCTTAAAGAAACGACAGCGATAAGCCTTGTTGGGTCATGCAGCCGCATGATATATCATATTCTTTAATATTAAATAAACCAAATTAGTCAGTGGTAGCAGTTGCGATGCCCATAGTGCAAACCGCTGCTCTCGCACGCATTTATCTGTACGGCGCTCATTCCTTGTTTCTTGTTTTTAGCTACCTACGTTAAGCTTGGGCGCTGCATTTCGGCTGCCTGCACGCCAGTTGCCAATTCTTCGTGTTTCGGAAAAGACCAAACTTACGCATTCAATTATCGCTATCGTAAAAGAATAACAATTCGCAAATTAAAAACTGACATAATAAAAACAAACTTTCTTCGGTTTTTAAATATTCGCAACAGCTATTAAAAAAGCTCTATAGCTAAACATTTGGTGACCCCGACGTGATAGTGTTAATTTGCATGCATTAATTAATGCACTTATCCCGTTTATAAAAAAATAAATGCATTAAATCGCAATCGGTTGGACAAGTGAGTGGAGATTTCGGTGATAGTGGCTGTGTTTAAGCGAGCTAGCATTGCATATATACATACATTGCTACATATATCGTTGCGTGCATTGACCCCGCTTGCATTTTCGGCATCTATTTTGTGCTCATCTTCCCGCTGAACCGAATCAAAGGCGATTTGTTGCTATGTCCGCTGAAGGTGAAAAAAACAGGGTGACCTTTTTAAAGCGCAAAGCCAATGCGCTGTTTAGCAGGTTGCAGAGGCTACAAACGTCGCTGTCTAATGAGACGCTAAGCGGATACGACGAACCCACTCTTACGGTGAGGCTGGAGCAGATTGATGAGATGCAAAGTGCCTTCAATGTTTTGCATACAGAACTGGAGGAATTGGACTTCGACGAAATTGGCAGTAAAATGAGCGAGTCTTTCGATGAATTCATCGTTGAATTCAAGGCTAGTGTGCGCAATGTGTATTTCGCGCCGCACTCAACGCTTTTGCGTTGTGTTATTGTGCCCCACCAGTGTAGTGGTCCTCAAACGCAGCCGCGGCCGAGGCCGAGGCCGATGCCGTTGCCGCCTGTGCAGCTGCCAAGGTTTGGCGGAGGCTACGCAAACTGGGCTGATTTTTACTCCGTGTTCACGAGCATAATCGACAGCCATCCGGACCTCTCCAACATTGAGAAATTTCAACATCTGCGGTCATGTTTGAGGGATTCAGCGCTGGAAACTATCCGATCATTGGAGATTTCAAACAGCAATTATGAAGCGGCTTTAGAGTTGCTTCAAAAAAGGTTTGATAATCGGCGTCTCGTTTTTCAGGCGCACATCACCGAGATTCTGGGCTTAAGGGTAGTACGGAATGGTTCAGTGGCATCGCTTCGGGAATTGTCGGACAAATTTAACGTTCACATTCGTGCGTTGAAGGGTTTGGGCACCACTGAGCAAATCGCTGGTTGCATCATAGTGCAAGTGCTGCTGCAAAAGCTGGATGCGGCGAGCCAAGCTAAGTGGGAGGAGCGCCTGGAGGATCCGGTCTTTGCCAACCTTATTCCGTCGTGGGAATCGATGGCTGCATTCCTGGAGCAGCGATGTAGGACTTTGGATTGCGCCATGGCAACCTATGCGCCAGGCGTTCAGGTGGGCAGAGATCGTTCGACACTAGGTGCTACCACCCAAAATTCTCTTGGTTGCATGCTTTGCCATAGTGAAGGGCATGCCATATATTATTGCCCGCAATTTAGAGACTTAGCGCCAGTAGATCGGCTGCGCGAGGCAAAGAGACTAGCACTTTGCCTAAATTTCCTAAAGACAGGTCATCAGCTACGGCAATGCAGCTCGAGCCGCTGCCGCACCTGTGGAATCAGGCATCATACGCTGCTCCATCTAGATGGTCCGCCTTCCTCGCAGCCACATGTTCCGGTGTCTTCAAGCTCCCACACTGAGACTTCTGCCCCGCTTTCGACTTCTTCTACTCTAATTGCCCAGGATCTCGGTAGTGACCTTGTGCTGCTAGCCACTGCAACCGTTCTAGTGCAGAATCGGTCGGGACTGTTCGTTCCCTGCAGGGCCTTGTTAGATTCTGGCTCTCAACTGCACTTGGTCACCTCTCGGTTTGCAAATCAACTGCAACTTAAAAGGTCGAGGTCGTCCGGCTCCGTCACTGGAATCGGGGATTCCAATTTCGCGACTGATGGATTCTCGGTAGGAATTGCGATTCGGTCTGTCACTTCGGATTTCTCAACGAGCATAACAGCAGTTATCGCTCCCAATATCACGGATCGCCAGCCAAGTTTTAATGTGGACATTGGGGACTGGAAGATTACAGAAAACCTGCAGCTCGCCGACCCGGATTTTTATAAAGCTCAACGTGTTGACCTGTTAATAGGAGCTAGCCTGTTTTATGAGCTGCTGTGCGTAGGTCAGATAAAGTTTTTGCCAGGACTGCCCCTGCTTCAAAAAACTCGTCTGGTCTGGGTTGTGTCTGGAGGCTGCGCGCGCCCTTGCGGTAGCGCCTTAATAGCTTCACGCGTTCCTTCTTCAGCCAGCAAGGAAAGCAGGATTGATGTTGAACTTGATTCACTTCTGCAGCGCTTTTGGGATGTAGAAAATTGTCCCGGCCCAATAGTTCAAGCCACTAAGGAGGAGCTAGTTTGCGAGGCCCACTTTGTTAAAAATTACACCCGACTGCCAGCTGGCGATTACTCGGTACGGTTGCCGCTAAAACTCCATTTGGACTCTTTAGGAGATTCCTATCCTCAGGCTTTGCGGAGATTCTTGTCGCTGGAAAGGAAGCTTACAAAGCACCCTGGCTTGAGGGTTAAATATGCGGCGTTCATGAAGGAATATCGTGATCTGGGACATATGTCGCCTGTGCCTGCCTCCGAGGTCAGCTCGTGTCGATATTTTTTGCCACGTCATGAAGGAGGATAGCACTACCACCAAGCTTCGCGTTGTCTTTGACGGATCATCTGCCATGTGTTAATGGCTGGCCCGGTCATCCAGCCCAAGCTATTTCACATCCTAATTCGATTTCGCTCACACCCAGTTGCCGTTACAGGAGACATATGTAAAATGTACCGATGTGTAAGGGTCTCGCAAGAAGATAGCTATTTGCAGTGCATTGTATGGAGGGACTCCCCGATCGATGACCTTCAAGTATAAAAACTCGACACAGTTACCTACGGCACCAAACCAGCCTCCTTCTTGTCCGTAAGGGCTATGCAGCAGTTGTCAATCGATGAGCAGGCATCGTTTCCCATTGGATCAGAAATCCTTCGGCGTGATTTCTACGTGGATGATCTTATCTCCGGCTCAGGCACGGTAAAGGATGCTATCAGCATAATGCAACAGACGGCTGGCATTCTTGCGAAGGGCAAGCTCAAGCTAAGGAAATTGTGCTCTAACATTCCGCTTGTGCTGGAGGGTGTGCCCGCCGAGGACAAGGAGTCATTCATGAAGTTTGAAGATGGTAGCGATTTCACCAAAACTTTAGGTCTCGCTTGGGATCCCGCCTCCGACCACCTATTGTTTTCGTCCTCTGCCTTTCAGTCGCCACTGAGACCCTGCAGGCGCTCTGTTTTGTCTGCGATTGCTAAATTTTACGATCCTCTCGGCCTGGTCGGTCCGGTAATTACAAGCTGTAAAATCTTTTCGCAGCAGCTCTGCAAGGAAAAGCTTTCCTGGGATGAAAGCCTCCCGGAAACTCGTAACACGAAATGGCTTGATATATGTCGCAGTTTTGAAATAATAAGTCATGTTAGTTTCCCTCGGTTGGTGTTTAGCGCAGAGTCTGGTCTTGAGGTGCATGTGTTTTGTGATGCAAGCATTGATGCCTATGGAGCCTGCGTTTATGTGGTTTCTAAAGGGAATCAAAGTTTTAGCCATTTGCTTTGTTTGAAGTCGCGCATAGCTCCGTTGAAGACCATAACAGTACCAAAGCTGGAGCTTTTGTGGTGCGGATCTTCTGGCTAAAATCATGAGGGAAATAGTTGGCTTGAAAGTATTTAAAGGACGCTTCTATTGTTGATGCGACTCGACGGTGGCACTTTCCTGGATCCGAGATGAGCCCGCCAGGTTCAACATATTTGTGGCAAATAGGGTTGCTGCCATTCAGGAGCTGACAGATTTCACGGCGTTAAATCCGGCTGACATCTTATCCAGAGGATCCCTGCCGTCTGAGCTTAGCGAATCGTCACTCTGGTCGCATGGACCCGCCTATCTTACGGAGCCTGAAAGAGATTGGCCAACAGCTGTTTGTCCTGACAAACCGGCGCTTGAGCTTCGTCGAAGTGTGTTCATCGTAAAGTCGCCGTACGTGGATGTAATTGCTAGCTCCAAATTTGCAAATTCTTACCCCTCACTGCAAAGAGTATTTGCATACATTTACAAATTTTGTAATGGAATTCGTCATCCTGTGCTCACCGTCGCACACATTCAAGAGGGTACTCATATGATGATGCGGTTGGTGCAGCGCTCGTATTTATGGGGGACCTGCAGTCCCTAAAAACGCTGGGAAGAGTTTCCTCGTCTAGTCCCATATCATCACTCTCGCCTTTCCTGGATCAATTTGGACTTCTTAGAGTAGGCGGTCGCCTCCGGAATTCGTCATTGGACTTTGATGGCCGCCAACCGAAAATCCATCCAAGGTCCATCCGGTGACTCTAGCAATTATCTCGCATTACCATGAAAGCAATCTTCATGCCGGACCTCGGCTCTTCTGGGTGCAATTCGATCCCAATATTGGCCTATTGGGGGGAGGAAGACGGTTACCAAGGCCGTGAACAGGTGTATCAGATGTTTTCGGATTAAGCCGCGGCTAATAGAGCACATAATGGCGGACCTTCCCAAGGAGCGCTTGGAAGGTTCTCACGCTTTTGAGGTGGCTGGTATAGACTTCTGTGGACCCTTCTTTCACAGTCGGATAGTCGCAACTAGCCGCGGTTAAATGCTACGTCTGCGTATTTATATGCTTTGCAACCAAGGCAGTGCACCTGGAGCTGATCAAGGATCTCTCGACAGTTGCGTTTCTGTGCGGACTCAAGAGGTTCATATGCACCGGCGGAAGCCGAAGCAAATTTGGTCAGACAACGCCACCAACTTTGTCGGCGCCAATAATGAACTTCTGGAACTTCGAAGGTTATTTCTCAGCAGCGAGCATAAAGGCTCCGTTCAGAATTTTTGCCTTTCGGAGACGATTGACTGCGGTTCATCCCTCCACGGTCGCCCCATTTCGGTGGACTTTGGGAAGCAGCGGTGAAAACGCATCATCATTTCTACGCGCTGTGGGTACGGCGGTTCTGACCTTCGACGAGCTGAGGACGTTGGTGTGCCACATCTTTTTTTTTTTTTTTAAACTTATTGCGTTATTTATTGGATCTTCTCTTTTGTGAGACTAACAATAATTATTTAAATCTTATTATATAACTTATATTATTACAATGTAAGTAATTGTATTAGTTAGAGACGGCCTAGGATTTCTTTGCTGGCTGGAGAATCTTTGCGCTTCAGTCGGCTCTGACTGTAGACTCGCGTAAGCGACTTCAGAGGATTTTGTGTGCGGCGAGCTTTGCTTGATGTTTACTTTTTTCATCTGAATTTCCTCATTGACAAGGTTTATGTGGAGGTCTCTATGGCTGCTTTCGCTGCGTAGGTACCATGGTGCCCCAGTGATAGTTCGCAGAATCGTGGACTGAGCTCGCTGTATGATTTCAATGTTGGTTTTTGAAGCGTTTCCCCATAGTTCACAGCCGTATGTCCAGATGGGTTTCAGCACGGTATTGTAGAGGAGTACTTTGTATTCCAGACTAAGGGGAGAGTTGTAATTAATAAGCCAGTGGAGATGGCTGCTTTAAGCTTCATATGAGTCCTCTTAGATTCTATATGTCGCCGCCAGGTGAGGCGTCTATCTAGGTGAACGCCGAGATATATTACAAAGTCTGCTTGTGGGATAAATGTATTGTTCAGGGTACAGGGTGGTCAGGTTTGTCTGTTCAGTGTGAAGGTTACATGTCTGCTTTTGGTCTCGTTTATCTTAATGCGCCAGTCCGCAAACAATCTTTCCACTATTTTAAGATGGCAGGCAAGATGCTCTTTTGCCTTTGCTGGGCATCTAGATCGGCTAAGTATTGCGGTATCGTCAGCAAACGTAGAGGTTGTGAGCTGATAGTTTGTAGGCATGTCTGCTGTGAATAGGGTGTAAAGAACGGGGCCCATAACACTACCTTGGGGGACTCCAGCATTGATAACGCGGTCGTGTGAAGTCGAACTGTTACACCTGGTTGAGAACACTCTTTTGAAGAGATAAGATTCGAACACTTTGTGCGTGTTCTGGGGAAGCAGTTTTGTTATCTTGTACATTAGTCCTTCCAGCCAGACTCGGTCAAATGCTTGTGCAACATCTAAGAATATAGCTGATCAGTATTCCCGGTGCTCAAAAGCGGTACGAATTTCGTTTGTGATGCGATTGATTTTTTGGGATTAAGATCTTTTATGATAGATGCTATCTAACTTTGGCTGAATGTTACTGGATTTATAGGGGCAAGATTTTAGTTACTACAGGGAGGACAAATGAGTTGCTAGCAGGATTTGGTTGGAATACTTTCTGAAGGTGATCGGCGAACGCATTAGATCTATCTTCGTCGCTACGTATCCAGCTTCCAGAGGGACCTCGCAGTGGAACGACTGTTTCTGCCGGAGGCTGTATGCTTTTGTGTGCTTTCCACAAAGGGTTCCTTTTGCTGGTGAGCGATAGTTGTTTGATATATAGATGCTGGGCGTTGGCTTCCTCAAGCTTAAGTGCCCTGGTTAGTTTACGTGCTGCTATTTTTAGATGTTCTTTAGCCGTTGGGGATCTATGATTCTGCCATTCTCTTCTTAGTCTTCGTTTTTCAAGTACTAGCTGTTCGATTTCACGATTTGTCTTGCTATGATTTGTCATTTTGTGTGTGTCTGGAGGTGTAGAGGCCTTGGCTGCAGCAACAAGTGTTTCCTCTATCGATTATCGACATCCTCGTCGGTGAATACTGTTTAAGTTGGTTCCATGTGAGTACAAACATATTTCGCGTACCTTGCCCAGTTGGTCCTGTTGCCTGTCAGCCTGTAGGGCCGCTCAGTTATATGTGGTCGGTGCCACAGAGTAAGTAGAACTGGAGAGTGATCAGATGATAGTTCTGCAAGTGACTTGCGAAGTCAATGAGATCCGGTAGCTTTTTTGGATCTGCTGGCCAGTATGTAGGCCTACCGGGAGTCACATGATCGATCTTGTTTCGCGGCTTAATGAGCGCGTTGTAAAGTTGTTTGCCCTTTGGGGTCTGAAGACGTGATCCCCAGTGCGTATGTTTGGCATTGTAGTCACCGGCCGCTATGAATCGCTCACCGAGTGAGTTGAAAAATTCCGAGAATTGGTCCTCAGAAACTACAAAACCAGGTGGGCAGTAGACTGCGGCCAGAGTGACGGGGCCGCTGCTGGATTGCATGCTTATGGAAGTGAACAGGTAGTCCATTTCAGTTCTGTTATAAAGGTGGTGTTTGATGCGACTTCTGATAAGTATACCAGTGCCCCCATGGACTTTGCCGTCCGCATGGTTTGTGGCGTAGAATAAGTATCCTGGGATATGGAAGTTGTGCTTGTCTGTTAGATGTGTCTCGGAGAGGAGCATGATGTCAATATTTTTTTCGAATAAGAACTGGGCAAGTTCGTTTTTATGCCGTGAAACGCCATTCGCGTTCCACATAGATATTTGAAGTGGAGACATTATATTGATTTGGATGACAGAAGAAGCTGTATCAGCATATTTTGGTTTCGCATAAGCTCTTGCATTGTGGTTTGCATGAATGTCATAAGCTCTTTTAGGGTTTGCTGGAGTGAGATCATCATCGGTTCAATGCCAGTTGATATATGCTGCGTTTGTTCGTTCAAGGTAGTTATTTTCTGTTCTTCCCGAGTAGAAGTCGACTTTTGTGTTAGCGGATTCACGGATTTAATTCCCGATTTTAAGGCACTAGCGAAGGAAACGCTGGGACTGGTACGATGTGTAGGGGGGTGCAGTGTAGGACGGGTCCGATTGTGGCGGGGTGTGAGCGATGTGGGTGGTCTGAGCGCATATTGCTTCTCCGCGTTTGTTAAGGCGGTTCTTTAGTTCCTTGTATACTACACAGCCACGCCAGTTCGCTGTGTGACTTTCACCGCAGTTGCTGCACATTTTAACAAAGATGTCTTCCTTGTCCTCTTCTTCTTCACTACAGACTACGCAAATAGATTTCAGCGTACAGTACGCCTTAGTGTGGCCATATTCTTGGCAGTTAGTGCACTGCACTGGGCGATTGCGCTTGTGTGGCTCTTCCACTGTGATACGCCGATGCAGTAGGAGCTGTAACTTGTAGATTGGATGAACTTCATTTTTTTTCAGTGTCTGGCGCTCTGGCTCCAACTCGATTTTGAACATTGGTTGTGGTTCCTTATTTTTGTTTAATATGTTCATGACCATTTTTGCACTAAAGTTCTGTACCTTGAGCGCTTCTACGATTTTTAGTTGGTATGTATAAAAGTTTTTTCCTGCTTCATCCAAGAATTTGGTTAGTAGACGATGGCTATCCTCGGTTTCAGTTTGAACCTTTGTTTCATTTATGTTCCCTTTTCTTAAGGGTATTACGTAAAATGAGTTTTCTCCTATAAGTGTGGATATTTTGTTCACTAATGCACTTGAGCTTTTTTCGCGAATGTATATTGGAGGAGGCTTGACCTTCTTAGGTGATTTTGCCGGTTGTATACTTTCATCAGTAGAATTTGCCAGCAGCTCAAATCTGTTGGTTTTTCTGGCGTTTTGTTAGTGAGCATGTTAGCATTGTCGCGTGTAATTTTTTGATTTGTTTTCTGTTTGTTGACTTTTGTAATTTTGAGGGCTAAGTTTTCTTTTTATTGTCATAAAGCCTGCCACATCTCGGCAGTTATTCCCCCCAATGAGATGGCCTTTGGCGAGAGTCATGCAGTTGATTCCTGGCAGAGACGGCGTCTCTCGAGTTGCAGAATTGAGGACCGCGTCTGGAGTAATAAGGCGGGCAGTGAACAAGCTGTGTCTGCTTCCCCTTGAGGACTCTGTTGGAAGCCAAGCTTCCAAGGGGGGAAGGATGTTGGGTCATGCAGCCGCCAAAACTGTGCAGTAGACTAATCCCATATTCTTTAATATTATAACCCAAATTAGTCAGTGGTAGCAGTTGCGATGCCCATAGTGCAAACCGCTGTTCTCGCACGCATTTATCTGTAGGGCGCTCATTCCTTGTTTGTTGTTGTTAGCTACCTACATTAAGCTTGGGCGCTGCATTTCGGCTGTCTGCCCCGCCAATTGCCAATTCGTCGTGTTTCGGAAAAGACTTAGCTTAGGCCTTAGCTGCCTTAAACAATTCGCAAAATAAACAGTGTCGTAATATAAACAAACTTTCTTCGGTTTTCTTTATTTTTCGCAACAGCTATTGAAAAAGCTCAATAGCTAAACAATGATATTATTTTATTCTTCTAGAAAATCAAAAATAAAAAAAATGTTTGCGTTTAATGAAGATAAGAATTGTTATATTCTGTCATTTAAAAAAATTTTGCAGCTGAATATATATATATACTCAGTAGCGGAGACGTGGAAATATTAGTTGTTAATAAATGTGGTTGGCTCACATATTTCATTTCCTTAAACAGTCGGCGTTGTTTAAGTAGCTTTACCCTTTTTCCGGAGCGTTTGTGCATCTTTCGTTCCTTCCTTTCCTGCCTTGTACTCAGCTATTGTGAGTGGCGAGTGGTCCATCTGCAGGATTTTGCTGCAGTGCTTCTTCCAACGTTGGCAAGTCCTTTGTGTCGTGGGCTGTGCGTTTGAGAATTGTGGCTCTTCCGCCATCAATTATTATGTTTTATAATGTCATTTGTATTTATTAATTTATTTAATGTATAGTCGAACTCAGTTCAGTCGACTGTAATTATTAGCACAACACTTTAAACACTTCGTGTGCGTCCTGTCACGGTCGCCATGTGAAGGGTGCTATTTTACTGTTTAAGAAAAGAAGAGCTTCTGCTCCGCTTGAAGTTCTTTATTTTAATGATCTATGATGCTGAAGTTGGGTTCAGCTAACCCGCACATACATTGCTTATATCTATGTATTCTTACTTACATTTATACATATACATATGTATACGGAAGTCATTGGCCACTTGAGCTGCAAAGTGCATGCGCTGCATGCACTGCAAAGTGCATGTGACGGCTGCTGCGATTTTCCTTTCAGCTTTGTTATGAAGTGTAATACATACGCCATTACTCTAAGAAGTTTGTCGATCGATGAATACTTCGATAAAAAATGATTTTGAAGATATTCGGATTCTATCAATACATTGCAATGTGGATACCAGAACAATTTCCGATTCCTTTTGAGTTGGCCAGTGTTGTGCTGGCCAATTAGGCCCTCTCCACCAAATTTCACAGACTTTAAGAGCTTGCGGTGATATCCCTCTTGAAGCCACGTCTGCTGGATTGTCTTCCGATTTAACGTAATTCCATTTGACATTGGGAATTAGTTTTTTTGTTTCTTCTACTCTAGTTAGGACGAACTTATCTTTGCTGCGCTTGTTTTGTATCCAAGCAATAGTAATTTGCGAATCACTCCATGCATGCGTTGTAATCTTGTTGCTCCATATAGCGTGCACCTTCGCTAATAGCTTTGCTAATAAATGCGCAGCACATAATTTCAACTTGGGAATTGTTTTCCTGTTTTTTATAGGATTTACTTTGCTTTTTGCTGCTAGCAAAGTAACTCTGCCGCCTACTTTTGTATATACCTGCCGCTGCATATGCTTTCTCTGATGCATCGCAGAATCCATGCAGCTCCATATTACCTTTGGAGCACCAACATCCGCTTGGTATATTTATTTCTTCAAGTGTCTCTACCTTTAATAGTGACTCCTTGTAGTCCTTTTTTTATCATTAACTCCCAATTTTACCAGCGCATCAAAGTTGTTGTTAGTAGTAAATCGGACTACCAATACATCTATTGCTGATATAGATGCCTTTTTCTTGATGCCTTGCAGTATTTTCTTCTGCAGCTCTCCTTGCTCTTGCATCAATTTCACAGACCTTTTTGACAACATCTTGGGAAAACAATCACTGTGACTTTTTTTTTTGCTTTTTGCTTGTATTCTTTGGCGTGATTCGTTGGAGGATTTTGTGATTGGTCGCCCAGTTGACCTAGCAGTGCCTCGATTCACAGCTGATTGATCAGCCAAGGAAAAGCAAGAACACAATGTTTCACCTTATAGTCCTAGTACTTTTATTCTTTTATTCTTGGGTCTTTTATTCTGTGTTTCTTACCACTGGTGGGGGAAACAACAGAATCACTCGAATAACCTTGCTCTTTTTACTTTGAAGCGCTGGTTTTTTCTTCTGTGTTTCTTACCACTGGTGGGGGAAAACAACAGAATTTCTCGAAGGACCAAAATGTTTCTTACCACTGGTGGGGGAAACAACAGAATCCGGCTCGAAGGACCAAAATGTTCACACTATAACTTGTGCGTACACTTAATGAGTTCAATTCGGGTGTTTGAATTTAACTGACTCGCTGCTGCTATTTATAGTTTGCCTACTTATGTCTAGACACATATTTAGACACACTTGTTGTTTCACTGTCGCCTTTTCCAATTACTATTTGTTTAGAGAAGAAATTAATTGGTCTTTCTGTTATAAACATATAATTTGAATTATCTTCATTAGCACTATGTATAGTTGCGTCTGCGCTGTTTGCGACTTCGGCAACCATGACTTCTTCTATCTTTGTGTGATTTTCCACCTGGTTAAGCTGCCATATAGGTCGCAGTAAACTTGTTTAATTCAAATTAATAAAATTAAAATAAAAAAAAAAAAAAATTCGTTGATTTTGTGTTTGTTTGGCGCATGCATGCATGGTTTTAAAAGAATCAGAGTAAATTAAAATCGGATCTAAAGTTATCAAAACCTTTAGTCCTTAATGATTCGATGTAGTCTTTACATTTCATATCTATTACAGCACCTTTTTTGAGTTTGAGGGTCATGAGTTTAACCAAAGACACTAGAATAACAAGATGCGTAACGCTATACAAATTTCGCGATTTTATGGCCGTGGCTCTAGAGGTGGCTCCAGGCTCTCTAGAGTTTTTTTTCGAGAGAGAAAGAGCGGAGAGCGCTACAGCAAACAGCTCTTTTCTACGCATACAGTCATAGCAGACAACTGTATGTGTGCACACCTATGCTCATGCATTGTAAATTTGACAAAATATGCCCTTCACCTTAGAAGTTGGCACCATGCGAAAAATTCTTGTTTTGCATTGCCTCAACGTTATTATTAATATTAATCTATGTACATCACAAAATAAATTTGGAAAATGGCTTTATATTATTATATTTGTCATTAGAGTATTCATCTTGCGACGTGAGAAAAAATAATAAAGAAAATAATAATAATAATATGACTTTTGCAATAAACAGTTTTAATATTTTTATTTATTTTATTAATTTTTATTACTTAAATTTTTAATACTTCGGGAAACTAAAGGCACCATCTGATCTTTTTATTAATATTTGTAAAATACACATTAAAGTTTTTGAAATATTTTTAAAAATAATAAAAAACAAATGTGTATAAAAAAATTTATTGTTGAGCATTAGTGCACAAATAAAAGTAGTGTATATATATTACACATAACATATAATTATCAACATAAATATAAATAATTCGAGCGGCGATCTTAACAAACGAATTTAAAAAATTTTTAAATTATAATAGTCAGGGCGTGAATTTTTATTTTGTTTCATCTTATTGCTACGAAGTTGGCCACAACTCCAAATATGTAAATTCGTTTCTTCGATCAGAATTGATTTCGGCCCGAAAATCGTCTTCTAGCACAACACGCACACATATACGCGTTCTCGTCTCTTGTTTTTACTCACACAAGCACGCAAATTCAATTTTTAGATTTCTTACGCTCACAGCGTCAGCGAGCGGAAAGAGAGCAAATTTGGCCTTCACCGAAAAGTGGCTGCATAGTGCCAAACGAATGTATGGCCGTTACGCATCTTGTTATTCTAGTGTCTTTGGTTTAACTATCTTGGCAAAGTGAGGAATGAACTTGCGATAGAACCCACATAATCCTAAAAATGATTTTATGTGCTTAGGTGTCTTAGGTAATGGAAAATTTGTGATTGCTTTGGTTTGTTTGGGTTTGGTTTGATGCCGTTTGTTGTGACAATGTGTCCTAGGAATTCATATTAACATTTATCTAGCTGCAACTTCAAGTTGGCGTCTCTCAGTTTCTCAAAGACTTTCTTTAGAGATAAAATGTGTTCCTCCAATGAAGTGGAATTAACAGTAATATCGTTTTACTGGCCTAATTTTTAGGCCAAAAGTCATACGAGTAATGCCCATTCTTAGTTGAAAAATCAGTTTTTGCAATAGAATTTTCGTCCATCTGGATTTGGTGAAAACCTTTAGCTAGATCTATATAGTTGTAAAATATGGGCATCTACCCAATTTGTCCAATATCTCATCAATTCGGGGAATAGGATATTTGCCATTAACAGTTATCTCATTTAGATTCCTGTAATCCACTACCACCCTGAATATTGGTTTCCCAGAGCCGCCCGCCTTCTTGGGGACCACCCAAATAGGAGAACAATAAGGGGATATCGATTTGCGAATGATTACTTGTTCTGTCATTGCTTTGATTTGCTTGTTGACTTCTTGGTCAACGCTTTGAGGGTACTTGTATGGTTTACGGTATATTGGGTCTTCACGTTGTGTCTGGATGACATGTTTAATAGTACTTGTGAAGGTCAAAATTTTGACCTCTTTGTACTGAATGTCTCTATATTCCTATAGAACCTTCTTAAAACATTCAACTTCCTCTACATTTAGGTGTTCGAGTCTATACTCGTTACATTCGCGTAGCTCATTGTTGATCGCGAAGTTGACTATATCGTTGTCAACGAACATGGGATCGAGATGTGTTACATCATTGTCCACTGTGTCACTAACAACATTTGAAGTGAGGCATTTTGGTAATGCGGTCTCCTGCTTCCGTTGTTAATGCTTTGGTTTACGGCACTTAGGTGTGATCTTAACCTTTTCCATCTTTGGATTGATTTTCTCCACTGGAGCAGAATCATCCTTTTGTTGTGGGTCGAGGCACTTGACTGTCGCGTTGTCTTTTTACCGGCCTTTGACTGTTAATATTATTTGAGGTCGAAGGTTGGAAATGAAGTGGATTATTAAGCGGGTTATTTTGTTGGGCTTGTGTTAAATCCCTTCTACATGTGTTAAAATTCCCTCTTTGATTATTCGGTATGAAACGAGGTGAGTACTGGTTTTGGTTTATCATAAGTTGATTCGAATTTTGGGGTGGTTGTGTATTATTATTCTGATTCATGCAAGGATAATAATTACTGTAATTGTGATTTCTATTACTGTAACATCTTTGATTATATTTTCCCCTGTTCCTACGTCTGTTCCCTTCTGATCTATTAGAACGGTGGCCTAGCTCCATTGATGTTTGTTTTAGTTTATAAATAGGGTCGATATCTTTACGTGCCAATGACATATAAATTCTTTCCGGCAGTTTTCGATATATTACAGATTTAACAGTTTTATTTAACATTTCCATATAATTCGATTTATCGACAGGGTCGATAATTTCTAATTCTAACTTATCAGACATGATCCAGTATTGTGATTCTAGCTTCTCTATAAACATACAGATGCTTCCTGGGTATGATGTGTCTTCTAGTTTCCTTATGAGTGTTATATAGGGTCTGTGGACCTTGAATGCCATCGCCAGTGCTTTCTTCGTATCCAGCCATGTGTTTGTTCTTTATTGGGTTACGACCTCCAATGCTGAATCCACTAGTAACCGTTTCACTGCTCCATATATAACGTGTGCTTATCTGGCATCTTGTGTTGGGTATAAATTGAGTAGCTGTTCTACATGGTAAACGAATCCAGACAGCCTATCAGGTGTGCCATCATAGTAATTTAGTTCTTTAATTTGGCTTAATAGTTGGTTTAGGTGGGTTTCCGAAAGTTGTGGAACCGCCATGGTGTATTTTGTTTTCTGGGTATATGGAGTTTTATTTTGGTTTTGGTTTTAAGTTTTAAGTTATAAGTTTCGGAATTAAAAGCTTTTAATAACCTTTGCTTCCGACCGCACGGGATTTTATTTTAAATGCTATTTTCACATTGATTCTTTTGCGGATGTAAAATGTGCGAAAAATGATTTTTATTATAATCACTATTTTAATTCGCTGACCCTGGATAGCTAGTTGTATAGCATAACCTTCAGTTGATCAGTACCGTACTAAAGGAATCATTACTTTATTGGATCCTACCGACTGCGCCAATTAAATGTTTGCAATACTTATATGTGAAAAAAATATAAGTTTTATTTCACTAAGTGATTACAATATTTGTATTTTTGAAGAACACCGACCGATTACATTTAGATCTTAAACAGAACTCACTTAATTATTCTGGTTTGATTGATGTTTAAGCTTCGGTATTGAGCTTTTCTGATATGGACTTTAGACTTCAGGGTTCTGATCAAGTGAAGAGAGAGAGAGAGCATTGGAGTTGCTGACTTTATTTGTCTTTGAATTTCTCTTGTCTTGAGAATCATATGACAATCTTATTCTTATATGGTATCTGTTAGGTACATCCGGAGTAGTGTAGGGTGTATTTGGGAGTACATGTTGTAAGTGTCTTAGTGTATAGGCATGTGCTTAAGTCTTAGGGACTCATGGATATGTCACTATATATATGCCTCCGAAGATGGCCATGTTAATGAAGACGAGAGTGATGCGGAAAAAGGAGGAAATGTCCGATGCCGAATCTCTGGGCTCGAACCGATCTGGTGCTTTGTCCAAGTGGAAAGGACGCAGTTCCAAGAAAAAGGAGCGCACCCAGCTGCGCAAGGAATGGACCAAAATCTATAGAACCAATAACTACAAAGACTGGTACCCCTGGTGGCGGGATTACAAGTGGCGCGGTAGCAAGATTAACAAAAAGCTGGAGAAAAGCGGCGATCGCAATCTGCACCACCGATGACCGGAAAGGCGAAGAAAGAAGAACACCTTTAGCTACTACCGCAACATGCGAGAATGAAAAAGTCGATGAGCTTAAGGTGAGAGCAACATTTTCCAAAGCCAAAAGTATCTGAAAACCTTAAGGAAACCCAAGTTCTTCTATCTTCAAGTGACAACGCAACTTATCTTTATTTAAAGGCAATCAGCGATATCGCGTGGGCGGATCATACAAAAATCTATCCCGGCTTGGAATCATAACTGAATGCTAAGCATATTGTATAAGATTGAATATGGAATCGAAGTCAAAATAAAACAAAGGGTTCCCCCGCAATGGCCCATACCATAGAATAACCTCACCATGTTTATTAACTGCAAGAAACTTTGATAACAGATAACAAGCCATTTTAATAATACCCAACCTTTTTGTTTTTCCCATTAGAAATCTGAAAAGTTCTTCATTAACGTGTGCCATGTACTGACTGAGGTACTGATTGGCAGAAGTCGCAGATCTTCAAGAACTTCTTTATACAAATTGTCATTGAGGCGATGAGCGAAAAGTATAATGTGCAGCTCAACATGGAAAAGACCATTATTCTGAACAATCGCAAGTTCATCGGCACTTTGGTAATTCATCGTGTGCGCAACGAAGATATAAAAAGGGCTCCGTCTGCGTACGGCTTTCCTGCTGCTCTTAACAGCCGGGATGGGGCACCGCAAAATTCCGGCAAACTGGTGCAGGAGATCGACGAGAAGGATGCGGCGACAATCTGCAGGCTGGACGTACAGTACATACGTAGTGGTGGAGTTCGTAACGAGTCCGTTGACGAAATCCATGCTGAGATCTAATTGCCCAACTACGTAATATTATAATGGATGCACAGACTAATAAAGTTTACTTATGTAAAAATTCCCACTTTACTTCGCAGGTTTCTTCGCAGAAGTTAAGTCTCGTTGTCGGTGAGGATCGTATCGTGGTGGAATCCCACAAGTATAGCTATGTGTTCAACAAATTCGTCAACTACCGTCTGCAGCAGGATCGTGCCCAAGCTTTGTTCGATAAGACCTCCAGGGTGATGCAGTGGACCAAATTTGGAGGATTCAAATCTTTAATTTCTGTTCTTTCTTCCCATATTTCAGATGCTTAGGGTTCGCATTCCCGTGTTCACTAACTAAAAAGGCACATGAATGAATAATGGCCGCTGTGATAATGTTAATAAAGGCGCAAATTTTACAATTCATTTTATTCTTAATTTTTGTGTTTGTGTAAACTCTGCTAGATTATTAGAAATTAGGAACTCATCTATTTGCATGGTACAATTTTTAACTTTATTGATGTTGTTTCCTGATATTAATATTTGGTTGTTTTTACAATCTTGGTTGACAACAGTTTCAGGAATATTCCACGTTAAAAGTATATTTGGTTCTATATAATTTATTTGGAAATTTCTATGGGTTTTAATGTATTTGCACTGAGTTTGCTGTTGTTTTTAAGTCCAACAATACATTTGTCGAATATTACTTTATCTTTATGAAATACTTGGTTATTGAATAAATAAAATTTATCGAATATTTGCTCGGTCTATCAACTGTTCGTATTAGTAACTAGACTAGATTACTAACTGACTAGATATGGATATCCATTTTGTATCAATTCTTACGCGACCAACGCATCAGCTACTACATTCTGTGGACCTTTCTTGTACTCAACCTCGTAATCATACTCCAACAGTTGGAGTTTCCATCGAACAAATTTTAATTTGGTTCTTTAAAATTCATTAGCCAGGTTAAAGGGGTGTGGTCCGTGATGATTTATGTTTTTGTTTTTTTCCTGTAGAATCGTAGTAATAGTAATAGAGATGGATTTTTCCAATATAATCTTTGCATTATCCGGTACAAATTTAGGGGCAATAAAAGAGCCTTCAGCTCCCGTGTTTATAGGAAATTTTAAATTACTATTGTCTTGAAATGATAGAACCAAAGACACTAGAATAACAAGATGCGCAATGCCATACGAATTTTTGCACACGATTTTTTTTCATTGCCTTAACGTTATTATTATTTAAATAAAGCTCAGAATAATAATATAACGAAAAAATTTCAAATATGACTTTATATTAGAATATTTGTCATTAGGGTATTCCACTTGTTAAAATGTTGAGTGCTTGTGTCCGCCTAAAGATATGACTTTTGAAATAAACAGATTTCATATTTTTATTTATTTTATAAATTTTTATTTTTTATTACTTATTATTTTTATAAAATATTTATTTCTTAATGTAATGTCTTCTTTTTGGAAAATGTATGTTTTAAATTACAGTAGTTAAAATATTTTCCTTTGTATTTGATTTAATTATTTAGTATATTTATTAAGTCATATGACTTTATATGATGTATGTAAATGAACAATTTTATTATCATTATTATTCTAGTTATTATATGATAATTATTCTAGTGTCTTTGATATAACTATGTAAGGCAAGTTCGCGTCCAACTGGAATTTATTCATGTATCCTGTTTGTTTTTTGAACCTCCTGACCGAAAATTTCCTCCTTCTTTGAAATTATGCTCAGCTTCGGTATCGTTTGTCTTGTTGTTTGATTCCAATTTAAAAAATCATTGTCCGTTTGTAATAGGCCTGTTGTATTAGTGTTTTTCCTAGACACATCATTCGATGTACTGTGAGCATCCACTTGTTCAATCCTTCCTGTCTTTTTAAATGGATTGGTGATTTTACTCTTTACGAGTGGAGCCTGTTTATATTTTATATCAACTTCAAAATAATGCCTATTCTTATTAAGATATTCGATCTTATCGATTTTGTTCTGTTGTACATTACTGCCTGCATATAGAAAAATGTCTGTCGGAGTTCGTTTGGTACTATTATGTTTAGTTTTATGATTATGTACGTATAAGATTGGTTCAAATCTTGTACACCTATCTTCAATATTTTGTTCACTACCGATGATTCTTATCTTTTCATTTACGGTCTTGTGAAATACTATATTTCTATATCAGATACACAATTTTTTTGGTTGTTACAGAAATTGACGCCTTCGGATCTTAACCAGTTTTGCAAAGCTATGCAAGTTAGGTTTGGTCCTATTGTCCAGAGGTTCTTCCGATGGGTGGCTCCGGTAAATAGGTGTCCACGTAGATAATTGATCCTTTGGTCCTGATGTTAGTCAGGCGGAATGTCTTCTTACGCAGATTATGGTGGAGGGCGTGACTTTGCCCCCTTTGCTGGACACTGGCCTTTGGGCTGAGCCCAAAGTGGATAAATTATATGAAATGCAATTGGTTTTACGGCAGAAGCCGGAGTAGCTTGTTCTTTATTTATAAAGTGCTCGCTTAGGACTGAATACACAAAAAAAAAAGAGTGGAAAAATATAAATCTACCCTAGCTTTAATGCATCACGCCATAAACCCATTGTCGGCAAGCCGACTCACATTTATGCAGCGCATTTCGATATCCCGGAAGATGGGTATCCAATTGCCACTGCTGACCGTTCTTAGCGCAGAGCGCTGAACTCAGTTGGGGCGCGTCAGCATTATTTATCTGGAGCTAATTAGTTGCTAGGGTAATTTTATCGTAGACTTATGCTCTGTTAGTTGTTAACTTCTCCCCCTTCATATTATGACCGTTATATATATTGGTTATATTGAGTTTATCAATGGTTTGTTGTATTTCGATGGAGGCTCGCCTTTTCCTTAATGCCAAAAAAAGGATGAGTGATCCAATCAGAGCAACGTTCAGGATCACTCTAGCCGCGAACCAAAGTTTAGGGGAGCCGCGGCGTCAACCTCGTCATTGAACCCTTGGATGAAGCGCAGATTGTCGTTGTTCATGCGGTGTAGCAAGGGCATGCTCAATATCGGGTCATGGCCGACGATGTTCATTAGTGGTGATCTTGCTACGCCAGGCTGCTTGTCTAATGTCTTTTGAAAATGTATCAATTCCGATCCGTTGACGGTAGCTGACCGCTCGAAGGTTATTAGGTGCGTTCCTTTGACGAGAACCTCTGGGCCGCCGTCCGTGCTGACGCGGGCTGTCGCTTCGTTAATGACAACGATTCCGTCATCTATAGGCACTACTGTTCCCAGGTGGCTGGGTTGAGTGTAGCAGTGGTCCGAGATTCCCGCATGGAGCCAGCGGGCGCAGGTTTCGCGTCGCGACCGCTCACAGAAGGTGTTGTGCGTTGTTTCCGTGCACTCTGTGACCGCAAACGTGCCTTCTTCACATTCCGCCAAAATGTCTTCGTCGAGCCGTAGGATTATTTGATTATGTTATACCGGGTATATGAGGACCTTTTTACATCTGACCTTAACTCTAGGGTAGGCTATTAGTATATGGATAATATTATCGGACTGGAGAACTCTAATTTTAGCTGCTTCTAATAAATTAACTATTGGAGTGTCTTGTTCAATTAGAGATTTCAGATCGGCATGACTAAGGATAGTGGGATTTATTGTATCAGCCTTAGACAATGACATGGTTGGAATTAAATTTTGTATCTCTGTCGTCAGCATTCTATTTCTCGCTATTAGTGATTTATACAGGTGCGGGGTGTCAACCAAATTGTTATTCCGGGCCTTAATAATTTTATTAATGGTTTCTGAATTTATGTTAATCTGCCTGGAGTTTGAGTCCACAAGCTGAGCTTCTGTCATCTTGATTTTTAGGAAATCTGAGGCTAAAGGAGTTCCTGCAACTACCTTAAGAGCTGTACCTAAGAAGTCTAAACTCCTCGCAATTCGGTGGTTTATTTTTAGAACGGACAACAAGTTTCTCAAATGATCTGTATCAACGTCTAGTAATTTGCGCATATGTGACTGCGGAAAAGACTCAGACAATTTTTCTGTCTCATCTACCATACTAATAAGTTCCGAAAGGTTGCTCGAGTGCCTCAAGCAGTCACGTTGTTCAAACACCAGTACATCTCCATCTGCGACGGGAATGTATTTGGCGTGAGAAAAATCGGTAATCCGCGCATTTGCCACTGCCAGGGTGGTGAGCGTTATGAAGGCGAACCTGCCACGGTGTTTTTACTAAAGCATAGCTTACTATTAAAGGGTATGGGTATAAGTATAAAGGGTATAAGGGTATAAGTAAATTAAAAGTGGGGGAATTTATTTGAGGTTGTCCTTATGGCCACCCTCCCTTAATAAGAACAGACGTTCCTAGTCTGCTGCACTTTTTCTTCTGTGCACAATGGGGTTAGCTTGTTTCCTAACCTTTTGTTGTTTTTAACAAAACCTCTTCTCCTACCTCAAAAACGCGGTTTCGCCTAGCTGGTTACATAATTCGATATTGATTTTCTGGCCTTTATCAACCTTCTTTAATGCCTAGGCAGCGATCATCGGAACCCGTGTGGAGGATCTCGACCGGTTTCTCCTGAGTGACAGAATGTATTGTCTTATTATATTCTATCGTTGCCCTCAAGATTAGTTCTACCGTATCGCAGATTTTTTTATCTAGCTTAAGACATCTGGTGATTTCTGTCAAGGTGCTGAGGAGTCGTTCCACTTGACCGTTTGACAGGCTATGAAGCAGGCCGCGTTCATGATGTCAATGTGGTAATTGTTTTTAAGTGAGTCAAAGTGGCATCTGGCTCAAGACGGACGATGAAAAAGCGAGGGCATTTGCTTCGCACCTGACCTCCACCTTCATTCCCTTCAACCTAACAGACGAATCAAACCGCGTAGAAATCAATAATTTTCTGGACGCTCCGACTACCGGCTCGCCCCATTAGGCATACCACACGGCAGGAAGTCATGATGCAGCTGAAGGCGCTACATATCAAGAAAACCCCTGGTTACGATAGCATCAACAACGGTGCTGCGAAGTCTCTGCCACGCAAAGGAGTCCTAGCCTTTGTAAAAATTTTAATGCCATGCTAAGGCTAGGGCACTTTCCAAGGCAATGGAAGCGTGCACGTATCATCATGATACGGAAAGCCGGAAAGCCGCCAACGCAGATCGATGCATATCGCCCAATCAGCCTGCTACTCTAAGATTTTTGAGAGAATACTCTTAGCCCGCCTGCAGGAACTGCCGCAAGTAGTGAACCACATACCTCACCACCAATTTGATTTCAGGAAGTCCCACGGCTGCCCTGAACAAATACATCGACTGGTAAACCTGGGACGCATGGCTTCGAGAACAAACTCTACACGGTAGGCGTCTTTCTAGACGTGAAGCAAGCGTTGACAAGGTGGCATGAGGGCCTCTATACAAGATGAAAGCTCTCCTTCCTGCTCCTTACTATGCCATCCTGAGATCGTTCATCTCTTATCGGACGTTCGACGTTGCAGTGCGTGATACTCGATCCAGCCTGGAAGGGATTCACGCAGGAGTTCCACAGTTCAAGTGTTCTTGGGCCCTTCCTATACACCCTGTACACTGCTGACATGCCATCTCCCGCAAACAACACCGAAGTCCACCCGGCTCACCTGCTCCTGGCCACTTACGCCGATGACACTGCCATGCTGGCGTCTCATCCTTCACTGCAAACTGCCTCCAACGAGGTCCAGGAATGGCTGCATGCAATCGAAAAATTGACTGCCAAATGGAATGTGGCCATTAACTCCTCAAAGTCAGCCTGTGCAACTTTTTCCCTGCGGCCCGGTACCTGCACAGATCTGACCTTCGATGGAAGCCCTATCACCAATGTTAGATCGCACTGCTACCTAGGAGTTCATCTAGATCGGAGACTGACCTGGAGGGCCCACATCCCGTCGGTCAAATTTAAATCACT
>NW_022611282.1:0-29360 GCF_004382195.2 Drosophila sechellia
CACGTGATTTAGCTTCGCATAAGCGATACCCCGCATAGTAAAGCAGCCAGTTCCTGGACGTGAGAGAGCTGCAGCATTGACGCAAAGCTACCCGTCGGGTGGTTTCTGTCCACCTCGCTGCTGCAGATCATGCATTTTGGTGCTTGCACGCACCCCTTTGCCTTGTGCGCACGCTCACCGCATCTAAGACAGCAGTCTGCCCTGTCGTGTCCTTGCAGGTTTGCTGATTCGATGTCATAGCCCAAACACCTGTAGCACTCTCGTTGGTCGGACGTCCTGGGTGAAACGACATCTTGACCATCCAACGATTACGGTTCCCTGTTTAGACGGCGTATCGCCACATTCGCGTTCAGCAGCACTGAGGCCTATCTGCGTGCCATCCCCATTCTGCGAAGGCCCCTGAATCGTCTTCAGGGTTTATCTGCAGACCCTGGAATTGGGCGACCATGCAGCTGTGGAGGGCTCATCTGCTGTCGTAGCCTCGTCCAATCCGCTGCAAGATAGAGCTATTTTTTGCGCTCCCGTGCGCACAGAGGCCAAGTCATTGAGCGCCGCTTCCAGGTCGCTCTTAAGCTTGGAACGCTTTCCGAAGCTTTCCCATCTACCTCAAGCAACAGCTCACCTTTCTGCGTTTCCGGATTTTCGTACGTGGCTACCCAGATCGCTAAAGGCTCGGGTCCGATCTTAGCTTCCGAAGCATCTCTGCGTACGAAGCCTCTCCTGTCTTTTTTACAATGAGAGCCTCCGGTTTTTTACGCAGGCGCGTAGGCTTCACCTTGGTCCACTCTGCACCCGTGCTAGCATTCTTGGCGACAGATGCGTAGCTGCCTGGCTTGGACTCGTTAGTTCTGGATGGCGCCTTTTCTACACCGTTGCCACCCAACGTAGGGTTGCTCGGCTTGGGCGCCTGGGCGTTTGGCACTTGCACCTTGGGTACCTGCGCCTTTTTAGGAACCTTTTTCGAAGGCTTTTGTACTTCCGTCTGGGTAGCACTGCTCTTCAAGCGGTGCTCGCTAGACGTACCTTCGTACAGCTCTATCGCCCTGGTGTTAAGGGCTGAGAGTTCGGACGCTATGCCCTTTGTCTCTCGTGTCACGTGCCGTTGGGTCTCGAAAGCGGATAGCAGGATGTTTATCTTGCCATTCATCCTGGTGAGAATGCCCCTCAGGTCTCGTTCTGGAGAGCCCGTGGTTAGGTCCGAAGACCGATGAGGGGAACCAGCTGGGGACTTCCCTCCCGTCTTTTGCGATGGCACGGCGATGTGGTCCATCAACTTCTGACTTGTCGCGGTCGTAGATGCTGTAGGAGCCAAGTTATCCACCTCTACAGCATCGCTGCAGTCGCTAGTCAACGGCGGCTGGGAGCCTGCATGCTCACCCCTCGCCACCGACGGGACTGGGATTCCGTCACCATGGGACGGGTTACCGACTCCTCTGGTGGGTGATCTCGAAAGTCGGGAGCTCCTCCTGAACGGGTCGTTGCGATCAGGGGGACTGCCCCCACTGAGCTGTCCATCAACTGGGGGATGGCCTAAGGTTACCTAGCGAAGCACCAGCCTTAGAAGGGGTTCCCACGTAGGCCACGGATTTCCCCCTGGCTTTTACTGATGGAGGTTTGTACCGCCTCGTCTCGGACACCAGAGCCTCTGCTTAGCACCAGAACGGTGAGAGGATGATTATTGGTCTGTCCGCGACCTTTGTGCCTTTTCCCCTTTCTTAACGACTTGTGCTCTCCCAGTAACCAGTTACAAAATTCAATTAAATTAAATTTCAACGGTTTAATTTGAATTTAATTTTGAATTTCGCGCCCTACTGTCGCAACGCAACACTGATCACACGGTTGATCTGGCAACGCCGCCCTCTCCAGATCACCGTTGCGCCGAGTTGGCAGCGCTATCAGCTGTTTTTATCCGCTGCAACAAACAAACGCCAGCTAATAATAATTTACCTGTTTACCTGAAACAGGCGCGCAACTAACTCGCGGGATTGCAGCGCAACGTTGTGGCGCGACTCCACCGTGTCGTTCTGTCAGTTTGCCGCACTCACCGGCCGACACAACTTCAACAATTTCGAATTTTTTTCGCGCAGCGTTACTTTAAGACGTCCGTCTTCACGGCGATGTAGACTTGGTCTTTTCCGAAACAGTAAGACCAAATGTTTGCCGATAATACCAAGGGGCTTTCGATGGGCCGTCATAAATCACGTCCATGAATCCATTATGCACCTTGGATGGGAAAAGACGCTGGACAAAGTCTTTTGTTATTACTGGTTCGAAAATATGCCTAAATATGTGCGTAGATTCGTAGAAAATTGCATTACTTGTAAAGTTTCTAAGCCACTAGCGGGAAAAGTGCAGGCTGAGCTGCATCCAATCCCTAAAATAGAAATACCATGGCATACGATACATATTGACATCACAGGCAAATTGAGTGGCAAAAATGATTTCACCAAGTTTGTTTATTTTCATCACACACTAAATATAGATTCTGATAGCTGCATTAAGGCTGTAAAGTCAGCCGTGTCCTTGTTTGGTTTACCCACTCGAATTATAGCAGATCAAGGACGTAGTTTCGCAAGTAAAAGCTTTCGCGATTTTTGCTAGTAGAAATGGCTAGGTGCATGTTGCTGCAATCGGAGTTGGGTGAGGCTCTATGGGCTGAGGCGATAAACACTGCGGTGTATCTGAGGAACCGATCAACGAGCAGAGCATTACAAAGCAAAACCCCTATGGAAGAGTGGACCGGAAAAATACCAGCAGTGAGCCACTTGAGGGTTTTTGGTGCCATAGCAGTGGCATTGGACAAAGGAGTCCATAAAGGCAAATTCGAATCCAAAGGAAAGGAATATCGTATGATTGGATATTCAATAGCGGCTAAGGGGTACCGTCTGTTTGACAAAGAGAAGCGGTGTGTGATCGAGAAGCGAGATGTCCTTTTTGATGAGTCTGGTAGTTTGGTAAATCATGGAAATACATTGAGTTCCAGTTTCCCGCAACTGATGACCCGGAGCCGCAGAGTGATTCGAATGCACGGGAAGGTGTAGATACAGAACCCGTGGGCAGCAGCGACGACTATGAGAGTGCAGCTGAGGCAGAAGAAGCTGAAGTACATCTGGGGCATGGACGGCCAAAGATTGTTCGGACGGGCAGACCAGGGCGCCCGAAGAAGCAATACAATGTACTTGGCGTGTTGATGGCTAGCGACGTCGAAATTCCCAAGTCCTATGAGGAGGCCATCAATTCGCAGTATTCTGCAAAGTGGGAAGAGGCAATGGGCCTGGAGTACAAGGCGCTACTTGCAAATGAGACATGGAAGCTGGCTGATTTACCAAGAAATCGCCGGTGTGTGGCTTGCAAGTGGGTGTATTCCCTGAAACGAGACGTCTCTGGTAGAATTGAGCGCTTCAAGGCACGACTAGTAGCAAAGGGGTGTTCGCAGAAGTTCGGAGTGGACTACTTCGAGACTTTTTCACCCGTGTGCAGGCTCGAGAGTGTGAGGCTCATTTTGGCATTGGCAGCAGAGATGCAATTGTACTTGCATCACATGGACGTATGCACGGCGTACTTAAATAGCGAGCTAAAGGATACTGTGTACATGAAGCAGCCCCAAGGGTACACAGATGCTGCTAATCCCGACCAGGTGTTATTGCTGAGGAAGGCAATATACGGCTTGAAGCAGTCAGGCAGAGAATGGAACTCCAAGCTCGACGGTGTTCTAAAAGACTTGGGATTTAAGGCCTGTAATCATTAACCAAGTCTTTATCAGCAAATTTGTCAAGGTAATCTGATGCTCATCTTAGTATATGTTGATGATTTAATTCTAGCGTGCCAGTCAAGAGAAGATTTGGAGGATCTGAAAGCCAAGATTTCAGAGTCTTTCGAGTGCACGGACAAGGGTCCACTCCATTTGTTCTTAGGCATGGATGTGCAACGAGATGGCGACCTTGGAGAAATCACTTTGGGCCATTCGCAATATATCAAGGAACTATTGCGGGCATATGGCAGCGTGAACTGTAGACCAGCGACGACACCTTTGGATGCAGGGCATTAAGTGGTGTGCTCAGGTGAGCAGTGCCAGAATGTCGACGCAGGGCAGTATCAGTCTACAATTGGTGAGCTAATGTGGCTTGGGCTTACTACCAGACCAGACATTTTACATTCGGTGGCGAAGTTGGCTCAGAGGAACCAGGACCCGCATTCTGAGCACATGGTGGCTGTGAAGCACATCCTCCGGTACTTGGCGTCAACTGTGGACGTCAAGCTGCATTATCAAAAGTGCGGTCAGGCATTTACCGGCTTTGTGGATGCAGATTGGGTAGGCGACCGTTTGGACCGAAAGTCATACACAGGGTATGTGTTTTTCCTGTCTGGCGGACCAGTATCATGGAGGTCCGAGAAGCAGCAGAGCGTGGCGTTGAGCAGTACTGAAGCCGAGTATATGGCTCTGACCACGGCTTGCAAGGAAGCTATAGCTTTACGAAGGCTAATAGTGGAGATCGGATGCGGTGATCTGAAGACCCCGACGGTTATGCATGGCGACAACCTGAGTGCGCAACACTTAGCGAAGAACCCGGTTCATCACTCTAGGACGAAGCACATCGACATTCGATATCATTTCATTAGAGAAGTCTTGAAAGAGGGTCACGTTGTGTTAGAGTACACTTCTACGAATGAGATGATAGCAGACATTATGACAAAGAATCTTTCAAAGGGAAAGCATAATGGGTTTATGAAAATGTTAAATTTGTTTTAATTTTTGTAAACATGTTGGCATTGAGGAAGGCTGTTGAATATAGGCAATGCCCACATGTGTGTTGAATATAGGCCATTTCCACAGTGCATATGTAATTTTGTATGAGAACATACATACATACAGATGAACTGTATGTATGTATATGTCGCATTACGGATGTATTTTGACCACTGTACGTGTCTGTCGTATTATTAGCATGGTTTGACCACTGTGCTTGCAAGTCGCAGCTGCGCAATGAGGTTGGTATATCGTGAGGTCATTCTTAGAACTTGAGGTCATTCTTAGAATTTGACTATAACGTAGAATATGACTGGCGCCAAAGTACCGTTACGAGTGAGGCGACAGCGTTGTCGCGCTGTCGCCAAGTGTAGTCCAGCTAGCGTGTGTAAAGGATAGATCGATGCGTAGAAAATACGATCAGTTGAATACAGACGATCACGCACGCCGGTTGTAATTCGCTTCGCTCGGAAAGTTTAGTTGCCAACATGGAAGGTCAGGCCCAAATAAATGCCAACGCTGCGACATCAGAAGTGGGATACGCTTTGCCTACAAATACCACCGATGCATACCTGACAGCATTGCAAGTGCAAAACTACAACCTAATGGAGATTATCAAAAATATGCAGACACCAAAGGCATCAGCAACGGATGAAAAGGGAAAACTTATAACTCTCCCAAAGTTTCATCCTGAGGGAGCTGGTGCAGATGCCTCAGCTTGGTGCACAACAGTGGATCTCATTTTTGCTGATAAAATTCCCGAAGGTAGCAGCCTGATGATAACATTAAGTAAGGCGCTAGAGGGAAGCGCATCACAATGGCTGTCCCAAATATGCTTTGCTGGCATCACATGGCCACAATTTAAGGAACTCTTCGTTCAACGCTTCGTTGGCATCGAAACGTCTGCTGCCACCCTGATGAAAATTTTGAACGGTTTTGAAAGTCTGGAGAAAGTCACACCGAATATGGAAGCCGAATCGTCACCTTACTTATGTCCAAATTTAAATCGATTGATCTGGAGGAAATTGCGGTTTCACTTACGCTGGCTCACATGGCACAAATCGATGACAAATTGTCGCGCTGGGTTTTTACAAACAATATTAAAACTCGAAATGACATGCAACAACAACTACAAGCGCACACTTTTCAAAAACGGAACTTTGATGACGACGCATCTACAACAGGCCCGGAGCGTAAAAAGTTTAAGTATCACTCTCAAGTAAAATGCAACTATTGTGGAAAGACTGGACATAAATATGCTGAATGTCGTGCTCGGCAGAAGTCACAAAATCAAGGAAAAAGTGGCAACGGAAGTTCAACGCAAGGATCAAAAGACCGGTCAACAGTCAAATGCTTCAAATGCGCTCGGCGGAGCGTAGCAGCTGTACATGTGCACGTGATTTAGCTTCGCATAAGCGATACCCCGCATAGGTAAAGCAGCCAGTTCCTGGACGTGGAGAGAGCTGCAGCATTTGATAGCTGCTTTACCTGACTCGTCAAGAATCATGGATGATTCTCCACTACCAGAGACGTAGGGTTCGCTTAGGAGCATGATGTCTACATTGCGCTCAGCCGCAGTCTGGGCCAGGAGGCTCTGAGCTGCTGCGCAATGATTGACATTGAGCTGTACTACGCTAATGTGGGCGTGCATTAAGGTGGCTCTTGGCTTCTTTCAGGGTCGCTCTGTAGGTCGGGCACGCAAAGCTACCCGTCGGGTGGTTTCTGTCCACCTCGCTGCTGCAGATCATGCATTTTGGTGCTGCAACGCACCCCTTTGCCTTGTGCGCACGCTCACCGCATCTAAGACAGCAGTCTGCCCTGTCGGTGTCCTTGCAGGTTGCTGATCGATGTCCATAGCCCAAACACCTGTAGCATCTCGTTGGTCGGACGTCCTGGGTGAAACGACATCTTGACCATCCAACGATTACGGTTCCCTGTTTAAGGACCGGTATCGCCACATTCGCGTTCAGCAGCACTGAGGCTATCTGCGTGCCATCCCGCATTCTGCGAAGGCCCCTGATGTCTTCAGGGTTTATCTGCAGACCCTGGAATTGGGCGACCATGCAGCTGTGGAGCTCATCTGCTGTCGTAGCCTCGTCCAATCCGCTGCAAGATAGAGCTATTTTTTGCGCTCCCGTGCGCACAGAGGCCAAGTCATTGAGCGCCGCTTCCAGGTCGCTCTTAAGCTTGGGAACGCTTTCCGAAGCTTTCCCATCTACCTCAAGCAACAGCTCACCTTTCTGCGTTCTCCGGATTTTTCGTACGTGGCTACCCAGATCGCTAAGGCTCGGGTCCGATCTTAGCTTCCGAAGCATCTCTGCGTACGAAGCCTCTCCTGTCTTTTTTACAATGAGAGCCTCCGGTTTTTTACGCAGGCGCGTAGGCTTCACCTTGGTCCACTCTGCACCCGTGCTAGCATTCTTGGCGACAGATGCGTAGCTGCCTGGCTTGGACTCGTTAGTTCTGGATGGCGCCTTTTCTACACCGTTGCCACCCAACGTAGGGTTGCTCGGCTTGGGCGCCTGGGCGTTTGGCACTTGCACCTTGGGTACCTGCGCCTTTTTAGGAACCTTTTTCGAAGGCTTTTGTACTTCCGTCTGGGTAGCACTGCTCTTCAAGCGGTGCTCGCTAGACGTACCTTCGTACAGCTCTATCGCCCTGGTGTTAAGGGCTGAGAGTTCGGACGCTATGCCCTTTGTCTCTCGTGTCACGTGCCGTTGGGTCTCGAAAGCGGATAGCAGGATGTTTATCTTGCCATTCATCCTGGTGAGAATGCCCCTCAGGTCCTCGTTCTGGAGAGCCGTGGTTAGGTCCGAAGACCGATGAGGGGAACCAGCTGGGGACTTCCCTCCCGTCTTTTGCGATGGCACGGCGATGTGGTCCATCAACTTCTGACTTGTCGCGGTCGTAGATGCTGTAGGAGCCAAGTTATCCACCTCTACAGCATCGCTGCAGTCGCTAGTCAACGGCGGCTGGGAGCCTGCATGCTCACCCCTCGCCACCGACGGGACTGGGATTCCGTCACCATGGGACGGGTTACCGACTCCTCTGGTGGGTGATCTCGAAAGTCGGGAGCTCCTCCTGAACGGGTCGTTGCGATCAGGGGGACTGCCCCCCACTGAGCTGTCCATCAACTGGGGGATGGCCTAAGGTTACCTAGGCGAAGCACCAGCCTTAGAAAGGGGTTCCCACGTAGGCCACGGATTTCCCCCTGGCTTTTACTGATGGAGGTTTGTACCGCCTCGTCTCGGACACCAGAGCCTCTGCTTAGGCACCAGAACGGTGAGAGGATGATTATTGGTCTGTCCGCGACCTTTGTGCCTTTTCCCCTTTCTTAACGACTTGTGCTCTCCCAGTAACCAGTTACAAAATTCAATTAAATTAAATTTCAACGGTTTAATTTGAATTTAATTTTGAATTTCGCGCCCTACTGTCGCAACGCAACACTGATCACACGGTTGATCTGGCAACGCCGCCCTCTCCAGATCACCCGTTGCGCCGAGTTGGCAGCGCTATCAGCTGTTTTATCCGCTGCAACAAACAAACGCCAGCTAATAATAATTTACCTGTTTACCTGAAACAGGCGCGCAACTAACTCGCGGGATTGCAGCGCAACGTTGTGGCGCGACTCCACCGTGTCGTTCTGTCAGTTTGCCGCACTCACCGGCCGACACAACTTCAACAATTTCGAATTTTTTCGCGCAGCGTTACTTTAAGACGTCCGTCTTCACGGCGATGTAGACTTGGTCTTTTCCGAAACAGTAAGACCAAATGTTTGCCGATAATACCAAGGGGCTTTCGATGGGCCGTCATAAATCACGTCCATGAATCCATTATGCACCTTGGATGGGAAAAGACGCTGGACAAAGTCTTTTGTTATTACTGGTTCGAAAATATGCCTAAATATGTGCGTAGATTCGTAGAAAATTGCATTACTTGTAAAGTTTCTAAGCCACTAGCGGGAAAAGTGCAGGCTGAGCTGCATCCAATCCCTAAAATAGAAATACCATGGCATACGATACATATTGACATCACAGGCAAATTGAGTGGCAAAAATGATTTCACCAAGTTTGTTTATTTTCATCACACACTAAATATAGATTCTGATAGCTGCATTAAGGCTGTAAAGTCAGCCGTGTCCTTGTTTGGTTTACCCACTCGAATTATAGCAGATCAAGGACGTAGTTTCGCAAGTAAAAGCTTTCGCGATTTTTGCTCCTCTCAAAAAATTAATCTACATTTAATTGCTACGGGTGCAAGTAGAGCAAACGGTCAGGTAGAACGTGTCATGAGTACCCTGAAAGGTATGCTAACGGCTGTAGAGTCTAGTCAGAGATCATGGCAGGATGCGTTGGCTGAAGTGCAGCTAGCAATGAATTGCACGATTAATCGTGTGACTAAATGTAGCCCTTTGGAATTATTGATTGGCAAAGAAGCTCGACCTTTTGGCCTGTTGCCGCTAAACGAAGATAACGATGATGAGGTAGACAGAGAAAATTTGAGAAAGGAGGCTAAAAAGAACATGAAAACTCAAGCCGAATACGATAAAAATAGGTTTGATAAAAATAAGGCTAAGATAGTACATTTCAAAGTGGGTGATCACGTTTTGCTCCTAAATTTAAAGGACCATTTAAGATAATTGAAGTATTGGATGGAGATAGATATACGCTAAAATCTTTAACAAACGAACATATAAGTATTCTCATGAATGTTTAAGAGCAATACCAAACAATCAGATACACGATGAGTTATGTAAAGAAAGGGACAGCTCGATAGGAGTTGTGTCGGTTGCCCAAATAGAGGAACTGAAGACCGCACCATAGCAGAAGAGACTTGTTATGGCGGGGGTCGTACATATGTGTAAAAGGAACTACACAAAATGTAAGTTAATTATGTGTAAAAGGAACTACACAAAATGTAAGTTAATTATGTGTAAAAGGAACTACACAAAATGTAAGTTAATTATGTGTAAAAGGAACTACACAAAATGTAAGTTAATTATGTGTAAAAGGAACTACACAAAATGTAAGTTAATTATGTGTAAAAGGAACTACACAAAATGTAAGTTAATTATGTGTAAAAGGAACTCCACTAAAGATAAGTTAGTTATTTGTAAAAGGAACTACAAAATTTGTTTGATTTAAAAGATTCCGAGAAAAATGTGTTAAAGGAATTACACGAACGGTATGATTTATTAAATTTAAATTATGTTACGAAAATTTAAATAATTTAGTCATGTTATGATAAGGATAAAGTTGAAACTAATTTGAATCAGAAATAGATTAAATGGAAATAATTCTTTGAAATATCCAGAGTCTTTGAATCCTGAAGTATTATCACTTATGTGGTAGATTTAAGACAACACACGAGGACGTGTATTAGTCAGGAAGGCCGTGTCGCATTACGGATGTATTTTGACCACTGTACGTGTCTGTCGTATTATTAGCATGGTTTGACCACTGTGCTTGCAAGTCGCAGCTGCGCAATGAGTTTGGTATATCGTGAGGTCATTCTTAGAACTTGAGGTCATTCTTAGAATTTGACTATAACGTAGAATATGACTGGCGCCAAAGTACCGTTACGAGTGAGGCGACAGCGTTGTCGCGCTGTGGCCAAGTGTAGTCCAGCTAGCGTGTGTAAAGGATAGATCGATGCGTAGAAAATACGATCAGTTGAATACAGACGATCACGCACGCCGGTTGTAATTCGCTTCGCTCGGAAAGTTTAGTTGCCAACATGGAAGGTCAGGCCCAAATAAATGCCAACGCTGCGACATATATATATTAGTAAATAAGCAGCCGCATGAAGCTGGCATTTTTATGTGTATCAGTTTCAGTTTCAAATAAAACTTCTTCGTGTTCGGACGCTTGGCTCAAGATTTTTATTTCGCGTTTACTCTTTCGGCCTATGCTCTCAATGCGCTGAGTTTGGGTGAAGATTAGGATCTTCCCAATGTGGTTGTCAGTGTTCCACACTTGGAGCACCTTTTCAACAAACAACAGGTTATGGGCCCAGCGCCCTAATAGCTGCCTAAAGGAGAAACGTGTAGTGAAACTCAGGAGTTAGATTTTGGAGTCTACTCAAGATTGCCGGAATGAGTAACCTGTATCAGATCGATAAGCTGGAGGATGGCTCCTATGAAAGTGTTCAGTGTTCAGTGTTGGTGCACGCATGTTTGTGGAAGGTGGTTTCAGAAGAGTCCGTGAAACCTGAGGTTGATACTGGAGGTGCTTGGCAATCCCAAGATGAGAAAGCATTGGCCACGATCATCTTGAGTGTGAAGTCTTCGCAACTTGGTTATGTAAAAGGGTGTCTCACTGCGGCTGAGGCATGGAAAGTTTTACAGGATGTCCACCAGCCGAAAGAGCCGTTACGAACGGTCACGCTGTATAAGAAGTTGCTGAGCAAACGTTTGTTGGAAGGGCAGAGTATATCGTCACATATTAAAGAATTTAAGGAAATCTTTGATGCCCTTGATGCGGTGGAAATTGGTATCACCGAGAAATTGCGCAGTGTTGTTTTGTTGTCGAGCCTTCCAGAGAGTTTCGAGAATTTCGTTGTCGCCATTGAGACGCGCGACGAGCTGCCGCCTTTCGTTGCTCTCTATGTATAAAGCTGATCGAGGAAGAGGAAGAGCGCAAAGGCATTTACTGCAGTACATAAGCCACAGGCGCCGGCGAGAGAAGCTCGGCCGAGCGCAAAGAAGAGGAAAGACGTAGTTTGTTATAACTGTGGAGAGCGTGGGCATTTTAAAGCGAACTGTCGTCGCGAGAAAGTAAACAGAGAGAGCGCGACACAGAAACAATGCAGTTTGTTAAATGCGCTGGATGGTGGTGGTTTTGGCAAAACACAGTGGTGTCTCGATAGCGGGGCTACCAGCTACAAATTAGTCTTGCTGGAAATGGATTCCTACTAGCAAAGGGCATAGGAACAGTGAAGCTGAAGACTGATTTATGTACTCTGGTATTGAATAACGTACTCTTCGTCCCAGATTTGAACGGCAACTTTATGTCAGTCAGCCGTGCAGCTCAGTATAAATGTTTTGTCAATTTTGGACCACATTACGCTGACGTCATTCAGGAAGGCGAGCGAATACTGCGTGTAATGAGAGCTGGTAATTTGTATATGTTTCAAGGGAAACATAACAGTTGTTTTGCGGCCGTTGATGCTGATGGTTCACTATGGCATAAAAGGTATGGCCATTTGAATACAAGCAGCCTACAGGAGATGGTGAGGAAGAAGATGGTGTACTGTGTTGAAAAGGTCGTTTTCAAACCAGACGCAGTATGCAAGACGTGCATGCTAGCAAAAATCCATGTGCAACCATTTCCGAAGACAACGAGGAGCAGAGCTGAGGAGCTGTTGGATATGATCAATTCAGACCTGTGCGGGCCATTTAGCACACCGTCACTTGCTGGATCAAAGTACTTTCTCACTTTCATAGACGACAAGTCCAGGCGGATTTTTGTATATTTCTTGCGGAAGAAGGACGAGGTCTTCACTAAGTTTGTCGAGTTTAAGAAACTGGTCGAGCGACAAACAGGTAGAAAGATAAAATGTATCCGGAGCGATAATGGTGGTGAGTTCGTCAATAATGTTTTTGATGACTATTTAAAGGCACATGGGATCGCTAGACAGCTGACTGTTCCACACACTCTCCAACAAAATGGAGTTGCAGAACGAGCCAACCGCACGCTAGTAGAAATGGCTAGGTGCATGTTGCTGCAATCGGAGTTGGGTGAGGCTCTATGGGCTGAGGCGATAAACACTGCGGTGTATCTGAGGAACCGATCAACGAGCAGAGCATTACAAAGCAAAACCCCTATGGAAGAGTGGACCGGAAAAATACCAGCAGTGAGCCACTTGAGGGTTTTTGGTGCCATAGCAGTGGCATTGGACAAAGGAGTCCATAAAGGCAAATTCGAATCCAAAGGAAAGGAATATCGTATGATTGGATATTCAATAGCGGCTAAGGGGTACCGTCTGTTTGACAAAGAGAAGCGGTGTGTGATCGAGAAGCGAGATGTCCTTTTTGATGAGTCTGGTAGTTTGGTAAATCATGGAAATACCATTGAGTTCCAGTTTCCCGCAACTGATGACCCGGAGCCGCAGAGTGATTCGAATGCACGGGAAGGTGTAGATACAGAACCCGTGGGCAGCAGCGACGACTATGAGAGTGCAGCTGAGGCAGAAGAAGCTGAAGTACATCTGGGGCATGGACGGCCAAAGATTGTTCGGGCGGGCAGACCAGGGCGCCCGAAGAAGCAATACAATGTACTTGGCGTGTTGATGGCTAGCGACGTCGAAATTCCCAAGTCCTATGAGGAGGCCATCAATTCGCAGTATTCTGCAAAGTGGGAAGAGGCAATGGGCCTGGAGTACAAGGCGCTACTTGCAAATGAGACATGGAAGCTGGCTGATTTACCAAGAAATCGCCGGTGTGTGGCTTGCAAGGGGTGTATTCCCTGAAACGAGACGTCTCTGGTAGAATTGAGCGCTTCAAGGCACGGACTACCAAGGAGTGGACTACTTCGAGACTTTTTCACCCGTGTGCAGGCTCGAGAGTGTGAGGCTCATTTTGGCATTGGCAGCAGAGATGCAATTGCACTTGCATCACATGGACGTATGCACGGCGTACTTAAATAGCGAGCTAAAGGATACTGTGTACATGAAGCAGCCCCAAGGGTACACAGATGCTGCTAATCCCGACCAGGTGTTATTGCTGAGGAAGGCAATATACGGCTTGAAGCAGTCAGGCAGAGAATGGAACTCCAAGCTCGACGGTGTTCTAAAAGACTTGGGATTTAAGGCCTGTAATCATGAACCATGTCTTTATCAGCAAAGTGGTCAAGGTAATCTGATGCTCATCTTAGTATATGTTGATGATTTAATTCTAGCGTGCCAGTCAAGAGAAGATTTGGAGGATCTGAAAGCCAAGATTTCAGAGTCTTTCGAGTGCACGGACAAGGGTCCACTCCATTTGTTCTTAGGAATGGAAGCGCAACGAGATGGCGACCTTGGAGAAATCACTTTGGGCCATTCGCAATATATCAAGGAACTATTGCGGGCCTAGCGAGAACTGTAGACCAGCGACGACACCTTTAAATGCAGGGCATCAAGTGGTGTGCTCGGGTGAGCAGTGCCAGAAGGTCGACGCAGGGCAGTATCAGTCTACAATTGGTGAGCTAATGTGGCTTGGGCTTACAACCAGACCAGACATACTACATTCGGTGGCGAAGTTGGCTCAGAGGAACCAGGACCCGCATTCTGAGCACATGGTGGCTGTGAAGCACATCCTCCGGTACTTGGCGTCAACTGTGGACGTCAAGCTGCATTATCAAAAGTGCGGTCAGGCATTTACCGGCTTTGTGGATGCAGATTGGGTAGGCGACCGTTTGGACCGAAAGTCATACACAGGGTATGTGTTTTTCCTGTCTGGCGGACCAGTATCATGGAGGTCCGAGAAGCAGCAGAGCGTGGCGTTGAGCAGTACTGAAGCCGAGTATATGGCTCTGACCACGGCTTGCAAGGAAGCTATAGCTTTACGAAGGCTAATAGTGGAGATCGGATGCGGTGATCTGAAGACCCCGACGGTTATGCATGGCGACAACCTGAGTGCGCAACACTTAGCGAAGAACCCGGTTCATCACTCTAGGACGAAGCACATCGACATTCGATATCATTTCATTAGAGAAGTCTTGAAAGAGGGTCACGTTGTGTTAGAGTACACTTCTACGAATGAGATGATAGCAGACATTATGACAAAGAATCTTTCAAAGGGAAAGCATAATGGGTTTATGAAAATGTTAAATTTGTTTTAATTTTTGTAAACATGTTGGCATTGAGGAAGGCTGTTGAATATAGGCAATGCCCACATGTGTGTTGAATATAGGCCATTTCCACAGTGCATATGTAATTTTGTATGAGAACATACATACATACACATGAACTGTATGTATGTATATATATTAGTAAATAAGCAGCCGCATGAAGCTGGCATTTTTATGTGTATCAGTTTCAGTTTCAAATAAAACTTCTTCGTGTTCGGACGCTCGGCTCAAGATTTTTATTTCGCGTTTACTCTTTCGGCCTATGCTCTCAATGCGCTGAGTTTGGGTGAAGATTAGGATCTTCCCAATGTGGTTGTCAGTGTTCCACACTTGGAGCACCTTTTCAACAAACAACATGTTATGGGCCCAGCGCCCTAATAGCTGCCTAAAGGAGAAACGTGTAGTGAAACTCAGGAGTTAGATTTTGCAGTCTACTCAAGATTGCCGGAATGAGTAACCTGTATCAGATCGATAAGCTGGAGGATGGCTCCTATGAAAGTGTTCAGTGTTCAAAAGAGTCCGTGAAACCTGAGGTTGATACTGGAGGTGCTTGGCAATCCCAAGATGAGAAAGCATTGGCCACGATCATCTTGAGTGTGAAGTCTTCGCAACTTGGTTATGTAAAAGGGTGTCTCACTGCGGCTGAGGCATGGAAAGTTTTACAGGATGTCCACCAGCCGAAAGAGCCGTTACGAACGGTCACGCTGTATAAGAAGTTGCTGAGCAAACGTTTGTTGGAAGGGCAGAGTATATCGTCACATATTAAAGAATTTAAGGAAATCTTTGATGCCCTTGATGCGGTGGAAATTGGTATCACCGAGAAATTGCGCAGTGTTGTTTTGTTGTCGAGCCTTCCAGAGAGTTTCGAGAATTTCGTTGTCGCCATTGAGACGCGCGACGAGCTGCCGCCTTTCGATGCTCTCTATGTATAAAGCTGATCGAGGAAGACACGAGAAGGGGAGGAGCGGAGCAGCAGAGAGAAAAACAAACGGAGAGCGCAAAGGCATTTACTGCAGTACATAAGCCACAGGCGCCGGCGAGAGAAGCTCGGCCGAGCGCAAAGAAGAGGAAAGACGTAGTTTGTTATAACTGTGGAGAGCGTGGGCATTTTAAAGCGAACTGTCGTCGCGAGAAAGTAAACAGAGAGAGCGCGACACAGAAACAATGCAGTTTGTTAAATGCGCTGGATGGTGGTGGTTTTGGCAAAACACAGTGGTGTCTCGATAGCGGGGCTACCAGCTACAAATTAGTCTTGCTGGAAATGGATTCCTACTAGCAAAGGGCATAGGAACAGTGAAGCTGAAGACTGATTTATGTACTCTGGTATTGAATAACGTACTCTTCGTCCCAGATTTGAACGGCAACTTTATGTCAGTCAGCCGTGCAGCTCAGTATAAATGTTTTGTCAATTTTGGACCACATTACGCTGACGTCATTCAGGAAGGCGAGCGAATACTGCGTGTAATGAGAGCTGGTAATTTGTATATGTTTCAAGGGAAATATAACAGTTGTTTTGCGGCCGTTGATGCTGATGGTTCACTATGGCATAAAAGGTATGGCCATGAATGGTAAGAGATGGTGTACTGGTTGGTCGTTTTCAAACCAGACGCAGTATGCAAGACGTGCATGCTAGCAAAAATCCATGTGCAACCATTTCCGAAGACAACGAGGAGCAGAGCTGAGGAGCTGTTGGATATGATCAATTCAGACCTGTGCGGGCCATTTAGCACACCGTCACTTGCTGGATCAAAGTACTTTCTCACTTTCATAGACGACAAGTCCAGGCGGATTTTTGTATATTTCTTGCGGAAGAAGGACGAGGTCTTCACTAAGTTTGTCGAGTTTAAGAAACTGGTCGAGCGACAAACAGGTAGAAAGATAAAATGTATCCGGAGCGATAATGGTGGTGAGTTCGTCAATAATGTTTTTGATGACTATTTAAAGGCACATGGGATCGCTAGACAGCTGACTGTTCCACACACTCTCCAACAAAATGGAGTTGCAGAACGAGCCAACCGCACGCTAGTAGAAATGGCTAGGTGCATGTTGCTGCAATCGGAGTTGGGTGAGGCTCTATGGGCTGAGGCGATAAACACTGCGGTGTATCTGAGGAACCGATCAACGAGCAGAGCATTACAAAGCAAAACCCCTATGGAAGAGTGGACCGGAAAAATACCAGCAGTGAGCCACTTGAGGGTTTTTGGTGCCATAGCAGTGGCATTGGACAAAGGAGTCCATAAAGGCAAATTCGAATCCAAAGGAAAGGAATATCGTATGATTGGATATTCAATAGCGGCTAAGGGGTACCGTCTGTTTGACAAAGAGAAGCGGTGTGTGATCGAGAAGCGAGATGTCCTTTTTGATGAGTCTGGTAGTTTGGTAAATCATGGAAATACCATTGAGTTCCAGTTTCCCGCAACTGATGACCCGGAGCCGCAGAGTGATTCGAATGCACGGGAAGGTGTAGATACAGAACCTGTGGGCAGCAGCGACGACTATGAGAGTGCAGCTGAGGCAGAAGAAGCTGAAGTACATCTGGGGCATGGACTTGGCGTGTTGATGGCTAGCGACGTCGAAATTCCCAAGTCCTATGAGGAGGCCATCAATTCGCAGTATTCTGCAAAGTGGGAAGAGGCAATGGGCCTGGAGTACAAGGCGCTACTTGCAAATGAGACATGGAAGCTGGCTGATTTACCAAGAAATCGCCGGTGTGTGGCTTGCAAGTGGGTGTATTCCCTGAAACGAGACGTCTCTGGTAGAATTGAGCGCTTCAAGGCACGACTAGTAGCAAAGGGGTGTTCGCAGAAGTTCGGAGTGGACTACTTCGAGACTTTTTCACCCGTGTGCAGGCTCGAGAGTGTGAGGCTCATTTTGGCATTGGCAGCAGAGATGCAATTGTACTTGCATCACATGGACGTATGCACGGCGTATTAAATAGCGAGCTAAAGGATACTGTGTACATGAAGCAGCCCCAAGGGTACACAGATGCTGCTAATCCCGACCAGGTGTTATTGCTGAGGAAGGCAATATACGGCTTGAAGCAGTCAGGCAGAGAATGGAACTCCAAGCTCGACGGTGTTCTAAAAGACTTGGGATTTAAGGCCTGTAATCATGAACCATGTCTTTATCAGCAAAGTGGTCAAGGTAATCTGATGCTCATCTTAGTATATGTTGATGATTTAATTCTAGCGTGCCAGTCAAGAGAAGATTTGGAGGATCTGAAAGCCAAGATTTCAGAGTCTTTCGAGTGCACGGACAAGGGTCCACTCCATTTGTTCTTAGGCATGGAAGTGCAACGAGATGGCGACCTTGGAGAAATCACTTTGGGCCATTCGCAATATATCAAGGAACTATTGCGGGCCTATGGCAGCGAGAACTGTAGACCAGCGACGACACCTTTAAATGCAGGGCATCAAGTGGTGTGCTCGGGTGAGCAGTGCCAGAAGGTCGACGCAGGGCAGTATCAGTCTACAATTGGTGAGCTAATGTGGCTTGGGCTTACAACCAGACCAGACATACTACATTCGGTGGCGAAGTTGGCTCAGAGGAACCAGGACCCGCATTCTGAGCACATGGTGGCTGTGAAGCACATCCTCCGGTACTTGGCGTCAACTGTGGACGTCAAGCTGCATTATCAAAAGTGCGGTCAGGCATTTACCGGCTTTGTGGATGCAGATTGGGTAGGCGACCGTTTGGACCGAAAGTCATACACAGGGTATGTGTTTTTCCTGTCTGGCGGACCAGTATCATGGAGGTCCGAGAAGCAGCAGAGCGTGGCGTTGAGCAGTACTGAAGCCGAGTATATGGCTCTGACCACGGCTTGCAAGGAAGCTATAGCTTTACGAAGGCTAATAGTGGAGATCGGATGCGGTGATCTGAAGACCCCGACGGTTATGCATGGCGACAACCTGAGTGCGCAACACTTAGCGAAGAACCCGGTTCATCACTCTAGGACGAAGCACATCGACATTCGATATCATTTCATTAGAGAAGTCTTGAAAGAGGGTCACGTTGTGTTAGAGTACACTTCTACGAATGAGATGATAGCAGACATTATGACAAAGAATCTTTCAAAGGGAAAGCATAATGGGTTTATGAAAATGTTAAATTTGTTTTAATTTTTGTAAACATGTTGGCATTGAGGAAGGCTGTTGAATATAGGCAATGCCCACATGTGTGTTGAATATAGGCCATTTCCACAGTGCATATGTAATTTTGTATGAGAACATACATACATACACATGAACTGTATGTATGTATATATATTAGTAAATAAGCAGCCGCATGAAGCTGGCATTTTTATGTGTATCAGTTTCAGTTTCAAATAAAACTTCTTCGTGTTCGGACGCTCGGCTCAAGATTTTTATTTCGCGTTTACTCTTTCGGCCTATGCTCTCAATGCGCTGAGTTTGGGTGAAGATTAGGATCTTCCCAATGTGGTTGTCAGTGTTCCACACTTGGAGCACCTTTTCAACAAACAACATGTTATGGGCCCAGCGCCCTAATAGCTGCCTAAAGGAGAAACGTGTAGTGAAACTCAGGAGTTAGATTTTGGAGTCTACTCAAGATTGCCGGAATGAGTAACCTGTATCAGATCGATAAGCTGGAGGATGGCTCCTATGAAAGTGTTCAGTGTTCAGAAGAGTCCGTGAAACCTGAGGTTGATACTGGAGGTGCTTGGCAATCCCAAGATGAGAAAGCATTGGCCACGATCATCTTGAGTGTGAAGTCTTCGCAACTTGGTTATGTAAAAGGGTGTCTCACTGCGGCTGAGGCATGGAAAGTTTTACAGGATGTCCACCAGCCGAAAGAGCCGTTACGAACGGTCACGCTGTATAAGAAGTTGCTGAGCAAACGTTTGTTGGAAGGGCAGAGTATATCGTCACATATTAAAGAATTTAAGGAAATCTTTGATGCCCTTGATGCGGTGGAAATTGGTATCACCGAGAAATTGCGCAGTGTTGTTTTGTTGTCGAGCCTTCCAGAGAGTTTCGAGAATTTCGTTGTCGCCATTGAGACGCGCGACGAGCTGCCGCCTTTCGATGCTCTCTATGTATAAAGCTGATCGAGGAAGACACGAGAAGGGGAGGAGCGGAGCAGCAGAGAGAAAAACAAACGGAGAGCGCAAAGGCATTTACTGCAGTACATAAGCCACAGGCGCCGGCGAGAGAAGCTCGGCCGAGCGCAAAGAAGAGGAAAGACGTAGTTTGTTATAACTGTGGAGAGCGTGGGCATTTTAAAGCGAACTGTCGTCGCGAGAAAGTAAACAGAGAGAGCGCGACACAGAAACAATGCAGTTTGTTAAATGCGCTGGATGGTGGTGGTTTTGGCAAAACACAGTGGTGTCTCGATAGCGGGGCTACCAGCTACAAATTAGTCTTGCTGGAAATGGATTCCTACTAGCAAAGGGCATAGGAACAGTGAAGCTGAAGACTGATTTATGTACTCTGGTATTGAATAACGTACTCTTCGTCCCAGATTTGAACGGCAACTTTATGTCAGTCAGCCGTGCAGCTCAGTATAAATGTTTTGTCAATTTTGGACCACATTACGCTGACGTCATTCAGGAAGGCGAGCGAATACTGCGTGTAATGAGAGCTGGTAATTTGTATATGTTTCAAGGGAAACATAACAGTTGTTTTGCGGCCGTTGATGCTGATGGTTCACTATGGCATAAAAGGTATGGCCATTTGAATACAAGCAGCCTACAGGAGATGGTGAGGAAGAAGATGGTGTACGGTGTTGAAAAGGTCGTTTTCAAACCAGACGCAGTATGCAAGACGTGCATGCTAGCAAAAATCCATGTGCAACCATTTCCGAAGACAACGAGGAGCAGAGCTGAGGAGCTGTTGGATATGATCCATTCAGACCTGTACGGGCCATTTAGCACACCGTCACTTGCTGGATCAAAGGACTTTCTCACTTTCATAGACGACAAGTCCAGGCGGATTTTTGTATATTTCTTGCGGAAGAAGGACGAGGTCTTCACTAAGTTTGTCGAGTATAAGAAACTGGTCGAGCGACAAACAGGTAGAAAGATAAAATGTATCCGGAGCGATAATGGTGGTGAGTTCGTCAATAATGTTTTTGATGACTATTTAAAGGCACATGGGATCGCTAGACAGCTGACTGTTCCACACACTCTACAACAAAATGGAGTTGCAGAACGAGCCAACCGCACGCTAGTAGAAATGGCTAGGTGCATGTTGCTGCAATCGGAGTTGGGTGAGGCTCTATGGGCTGAGGCGATAAACACTGCGGTGTATCTGAGGAACCGATCAACGAGCAGAGCATTACAAAGCAAAACCCCTATGGAAGAGTGGACCGGAAAAATACCAGCAGTGAGCCACTTGAGGGTTTTTGGTGCCATAGCAGTGGCATTGGACAAAGGAGTCCATAAAGGCAATTCGAATCCAAGAAAGGAATATCGTATGATTGGATATTCAATAGCGGCTAAGGGGTACCGTCTGTTTGACAAAGAGAAGCGGTGTGTGATCGAGAAGCGAGATGTCCTTTTTGATGAGTCTGGTAGTTTGGTAAATCATGGAAATACCATTGAGTTCCAGTTTCCCGCAACTGATGACCCGGAGCCGCAGAGTGATTCGAATGCACGGGAAGGTGTAGATACAGAACCCGTGGGCAGCAGCGACGACTATGAGAGTGCAGCTGAGGCAGAAGAAGCTGAAGTACATCTGGGGCATGGACGGCCAAAGATTGTTCGGACGGGCAGACCAGGGCGCCCGAAGAAGCAATACAATGTACTTGGCGTGTTGATGGCTAGCGACGTCGAAATTCCCAAGTCCTATGAGGAGGTCATCAATTCGCAGTATTCTGCAAAGTGGGAAGAGGCAATGGGCCTGGAGTACAAGGCGCTACTTGCAAATGAGACATGGAAGCTGGCTGATTCACCAAGAAATCGCCGGTGTGTGGCTTGCAAGTGGGTGTATTCCCTGAAACGAGACGTCTCTGGTAGAATTGAGCGCTTCAAGGCACGACTAGTAGCAAAGGGGTGTTCGCAGAAGTTCGGAGTGGACTACTTCGAGACTTTTTCACCCGTGTGCAGGCTCGAGAGTGTGAGGCTCATTTTGGCATTGGCAGCAGAGATGCAATTGTACTTGCATCACATGGACGTATGCACGGCGTACCTAAATAGCGAGCTAAAGGATACTGTGTACATGAAGCAGCCCCAAGGGTACACAGATGCTGCTAATCCCGACCAGGTGTTATTGCTGAGGAAGGCAATATACGGCTTGAAGCAGTCAGGCAGAGAATGGAACTCCAAGCTCGACGGTGTTCTAAAAGACTTGGGATTTAAGGCCTGTAATCATGAACCATGTCTTTATCAGCAAAGTGGTCAAGGTAATCTGATGCTCATCTTAGTATATGTTGATGATTTAATTCTAGCGTGCCAGTCAAGAGAAGATTTGGAGGATCTGAAAGCCAAGATTTCAGAGTCTTTCGAGTGCACGGACAAGGGTCCACTCCATTTGTTCTTAGGAATGGAAGTGCAACGAGATGGCGACCTTGGAGAAATCACTTTGGGCCATTCGCAATATATCAAGGAACTATTGCGGGCCTATGGCAGCGAGAACTGTAGACCAGCGACGACACCTTTAGATGCAGGGCATCAAGTGGTGTGCTCGGGTGAGCAGTGCCAGAAGGTCGACGGAGGGCAGTATCAGTCTACAATTGGTGAGCTAATGTGGCTTGGGCTTACAACCAGACCAGACATACTACATTCGGTGGCGAAGTTGGCTCAGAGGAACCAGGACCCGCATTCTGAGCACATGGTGGCTGTGAAGCACATCCTCCGGTACTTGGCGTCAACTGTGGACGTCAAGCTGCATTATCAAAAGTGCGGTCAGGCATTTACCGGCTTTGTGGATGCAGATTGGGTAGGCGACCGTTTGGACCGAAAGTCATACACAGGGTATGTGTTTTTCCTGTCTGGCGGACCAGTATCATGGAGGTCCGAGAAGCAGCAGAGCGTGGCGTTGAGCAGTACTGAAGCCGAGTATATGGCTCTGACCACGGCTTGCAAGGAAGCTATAGCTTTACGAAGGCTAATAGTGGAGATCGGATGCGGTGATCTGAAGACCCCGACGGTTATGCATGGCGACAACCTGAGTGCGCAACACTTAGCGAAGAACCCGGTTCATCACTCTAGGACGAAGCACATCGACATTCGATATCATTTCATTAGAGAAGTCTTGAAAGAGGGTCACGTTGTGTTAGAGTACACTTCTACGAATGAGATGATAGCAGACATTATGACAAAGAATCTTTCAAATGGAAAGCATAATGGGTTTATGAAAATGTTAAATTTGTTTTAATTTTTGTAAACATGTTGGCATTGAGGAAGGCTGTTGAATATAGGCAATGCCCACATGTGTGTTGAATATAGGCCATTTCCACAGTGCATATGTAATTTTGTATGAGAACATACATACATACACATGAACTGTATGAACTGTATGAAACTGTAAAGGAAGAACCCAATTCAGAACACAAGTCCGTTTTAGTTTAATGCAGCCGTCGGGCTGACTTTATATTTATTTCTCTTTCAAATTATTCTTTTGATTTTAGAGTAGGCAGAAATGGTTCTGCCAGCTCAACGTCTACAGAGTGTATGATTTTACAGTTTTGAATATATTTGGACTTAGGCTAATCCGCGTAGCTGCGCTGCCGGGTACGCCAGCGGCGGAGCGGAGTTCTTATGTATATCTTATATATCTAGGCTTATCGGGAGAGCGAGCTATGTATGTACGTATGTAATAAGCATTTGGTCGGCGTGTGAATGCTGACCATGACCTTATACTTTTTGGCCTTCAAGTGGGCAATGCACTTATACTTTGTGGCCTTCGAGTGGGCGATCATGTTACATCCGCTCTGGGCCTAACTGCGTGCATAAACATAAGCATAAACATAGCAACAAAGTGCTGCCATATATTAATATGCTATTTTATTTAATTGTTCTTAATATTGCATAGGCACATACTACATCTCCCTCCTTTTGAAAAATAACGTAACCTAGTGAAGTTATTTTGATTATTAAATGCAAATTATTTTATTTTTATTTTTATATATTTTTTTTTTTTTTTGTGTTTTAGTTTGAACAACAATAGTTGATTTTGTAATAAAGTATATAATGTATAAATGATTAAGGAAAATATAAGTTTAAATTCGATCATGAATGAAATTTCTTTAATCTATCTTTATGAACTATTTGTTTTTTGTTTTTATCAGCAAGTAGCGTAATATTGTTATTATCTCCTATGCTTTCTATCTTATAGGGCCCCGTATATTTAAAGTCTAATTTATGACCTACCTCATTTCTTAGTAAAACTTTATCTCCTACTTCTAATTCTATGTCTATTACTTTTAAGTCATAATTTTCTTTATTTTTTTCTTTGTGTGCTTCAAGAAGTTTTCTTGCTCGAGCATATGCTACCTCTAACCTATATTTACTCTCCTTAGCGTAATCATCTATGTTATATATTGGTTCTATGCTATGTAGTTTATTAAAATGTTTTGGTAAATTACTTGTTCTACCGAAAACTAATTCATATGGACAGTAATTATGTACCATAGATGGGGTCGTGTTGAAGCAGTATACTAAATATTGAAGCCATACGTCCCAATCGGTTTTGTCTGTCGATATGTAGGATCGTATGTACTCGTTTAAAGTTCTATGACTTCTTTCTACTACTCCAACTGTCTGGTGGTGATGAGCTGTTGATGTTATATTTTTTATTTTCAAATATTTACATAGGTCAGTAATTATTGAATTCTTATACTCTGTTCCCATGTCCGTTATGAACGTCTTCATTGGACCGTACTTTAGAATAAAAGATTCAAATATAGCTTTTGCGACTGTTTTTGCGCTTTTATTTGCTATTGGTATGGCAACTAAGTACTTGGTTAAATCACATATGAGAGTGACTGCGTACTCGTTACCATTTTCTGACTTGGGTAGTGGACCAATTGTGTCCACGACAACTCTATCGAAAGCATGTTCTGGTGTTTCAGTTATAGTCATTGGAGTCTTTGTGTGCTTTGTTGTTTTTGCTTTTTGGCATTTTTGACATTTTCTTACGTACTCTTTTATGTATTTACTCATATTTTTCCAATAGTAATGTCTTTTGACCTTGGCCAAGGTTTTTGTAATGCCAGTATGCCCTCCTTGTATTGGATCATCATGTAGTGTAGACAATATAGCTTCTTTCCTTTTTCATTATTTATTTGGGTCACCGGGATAAGTAGCGCTACTTTTAAATTCTTTAATATTTTATTGCCAATATTTTTAAATTCATCTATTGAAACGTGTTCAAAGATTTTCTTCCACGGTGCCATTTTGATTTGGATGATATCATATATACCGGCTTGCAATTCAAGCCTTTGGAGAAATTGATCTAAATCAAGAATTCCATTAGTATAAAGATCACCAACATCATATCTTGCAATGATTTTCTTTCCATGTTTAAATAAACATATCGAGTCATTCAATTACAATGTCACTACTTTTCGTACCTCGTCATTTGTTATGACTTCGTATACGTTGGGCTCTGAAGCTATTTCTTTGGTTTGTTCGTGCAAATCCAATTGTTCTTTTCCTGCGCAGGATTTTTGTCTACGTTGAAATCTTGTAGTGACTTTTAATATATTTCCAGTTATTTCTTTTAGCTCTTTGATGGTTATTCTTGATAACGCATCAGCTACATGATTGTCTTTGCCCTTTAGATACTCTACCGTAAAATTATATTCCTCTAATTCAAGCCTTATTCTTGTTAATTTAGAACTGGGGTTCACCATCGAGAATAAATATGTCAATGGTCTATGGTCTGTTTTCACAGTGAAGTGTTTTCCGTAAATGTATGGTCTGAAATGTACTATTGCCCAATGAATTGCTGCTAACTCTTGTTCTGTTGTACTCTTATTGCTTTCACCTTTCGTAAAAGCTCTTGATGCATACGCAACTGGGAGTTGGTGGCCATTATGGTTTTGAGTTAAAACTGCGCCACACGCTTGCTTGCTTGCATCTGTTATTATGCAAAATTCTTTGCTGAAGTCTGGGTACTGCAAGAGTGTTGGGTTAATTAGCTGAGATTTTAAATGTATGAATGCTTTTTGACATTCATCTGTCCACTCGAATGGAACATTCTTTTTACATAATCTTGTTATGTGCCGCGAATAGTCGGCGAAATTTTTGATAAAACGTCTGTAGTAATTGCAAAATGCTACAAAACGTCTAGCGCTGTCCACATCATGTGGAACTGGGTAGTTCTGAATGACATCATATTTTTTGTCATCCGGCAAAATTCCTTTGTCTGTGCATTTATGTCCCAAAAATGTGACTTCATGCATGAAAAATGAACATTTTTCAGGATGTAACTTTAGGTTGTATTCCCTGCATTTACCAAAAACTTCAGTGAGGTTTTTAAGCATATGTTTTTCGGAACAACCTATGACTATTAAGTCATCCATATAAAGGAATGCCTGGGACGGTTCTATTCCGGAGAATGCTATAGTCATCATTCTTTGGAATGAATTAGGCGCTATTTTTAAACCAAATGGCAATCGCGTGAAACGATATGAGCCATTGTTGGTTGAGAAAGATGTTATATCTCTCGAGCCTTCATCCAGTTCGATTTGATGAAAACCTGACATTAAATCAAGGCAGGAGAAATTGCTCGACCAAGTTGGTCCAAAATATCATCTATTCTCGGTAGTGGAAATTTGTCAGCTAAAAGTTTCTTATTAATTTGGCGATAGTCTATTACTAATCTCCATTTCTTTTTATCAGAATTTGGGCTTGACTTTTTAGGTACTAATAGCAAAGGGCTATTGTACTGTGAAACTGATGGTTCAACTATTTTATCTTTTATTAATTTCTGAACTTGGGATTGCATTTCTTCTACTTGACTATGAGGACTTCTATAATTTTTCGTGTATACCGGCTCATCATCTTTTAATCTCAACTGTTGTTTATAAAAATTATTAACTGTTATTGGTTCTGATTCTAATGCAAATATATCTATATATTCGCTGCATATGTTTTCTAATTGTGATTTGAACAATTCGGGGAAATTTTTCTTTAATTGAGATAAGACAGTTTTATTTCTATTTTCACTATTTGCCTGAACTACATTGTAGTTCGAAAGTGGCTCATATTTTAAAGTGTCCATATTGACTAATTGGTCGGAATCGGTTGTATTTAAAATTCGGACGAATGTATTACTCGATGTTGCGATTGTATTTGCAACATAAATACCAGTTTGAATTTCCTGGTTTGGAATTAAAATGTTATCATCTTTGGATGATACTATTAATCTTCGGACAACTTGGGATCTTGCTGGTAATAACGTTGTGTTAATACCAGAGCTGTATGTTATGGGAATGTAGATTGAAAATTTCAAATTATTTGGTCTAATTATAAACCAATCTTCTTCTTGGTTTAAATCGATTTGGCAATTATATTTTTTAATGAAATCTATTCCTATTATTCCATCACACGGTATGGGAAAATTTTTATCTACTAAATGAAAGTAGTGTGGGATAATGTATTTACCTGTCTGTATCTCAATAAAAGTCTGTCCTCGAGACTGAATTTTCTGTTGGCTTATGCCTTGAATGCTTATTTTGTTGGTTATTTGAATATTAGAAAATTTGTCAGAGTTCTCTTGAGAATAGAGATATCTGCACCTGTATCAAGAAGAAAAACTAATTTTACGCCTGTTTCGGCATGAATGAATGTGGAAAATATGTTGAGATTATAATTGATGGTGTATACTCTACGATCATCTTTTACTGAGTACCTAAAGGCTGTTGCGAGTTTCCCTGATCTTGGATTACTCGTACATTGGCATTATTTCTGTTGTAGTTATTTTGATTGTTGTTACGGCCTCTATTTCCATTATAGCGGCCTCTGTTATAGCCATTATAACGGTTATTATTTCCATTATAGCGGTTTTGATAACCGTTATTCTGGTAACCGTTATTTTGGTAACCGTTATTGTAGTTGCCTCTAATACTATTGTTATTAAAGCCTCTACCGCGGTTACCACCTCTATTGGCATTTCCGTATCCTCTGTTGGATCTGTTACCTCTAAAGTACATCACTTTATTGATGTCACCGGTAACTCTTGTACTCGTTCTTATGTATGCGCTAATCGCTGCATCCATAGTGGTGCAAGTCCCTGCTTCCAGTACTGTTTTGATGCTTTCGTGCTCAGCACGATTTATCATGGTTTCAATTGCCTCTTTGGTGCTTAAACCAGTGGCATGTTCTAGCGGTATACCCTTATCGATATAGGAAGCTTCTAATAGCTTTCTCAGGCTATCAACTTCAGCGGTAAATTGCGTTGCAGTTTTACCTCTTTGCTGAACTGTTGATAGCTTTGCTTTGACATTACTGGATGTCTCACCGACAACTACTTTCTGCAATTTGTTTATAATTGCTGGAATTGTCGTTTCATTGTCAACTGAGTTCAAAATTGTGCCAACTATTTTTGACTTAATGACCTCAACTGCAATGTCTTCAAATGGTCCCTTAGCTAGGTCTACCAATTTGATTGCCTTAATGAATCTTTGTAAATGGATCTTTTGCCTATCAAATTCTGGCACTGTGCAAGCGACTTCCCTAATATAAGACCTAATGGCAGCTGCTTGTTCTGCCATGGTTAAGCTATTTTCTGAGTCAGCTGCGTTGTCTGTTTTATTTTCGTCCTTCAGCATTAATTTTGCTGGTAAAGTTAGATCGTGAAGATCTTCCTCTTTAATACCTTCTTTGACTATAGTCCTATCTTCTTCGTCAGAGTCAATGCTGTCTTCATTCAAATTTATTCTTAGCGGGGTGTTTACTATGCTTGGAATTTCTATCTGGAGACTGAATTTATTTTTTATAAATATTAATTTTCTCTTAATGTCACCAGTAGTTCCAAAGCTTTAGCACACTGTTTGCTTTCCAAATGCTTTCTATTTAGTTGAATCAGCTCTCTGATTTCATTATAACTATTTACTAGGATTTGGGCATTCTTATTAATTGTTACAGCTTGTATTGATCTGTTTTGCGTTAAGCATTTATAGGATTTTCTGAAATTTTCATTTGGGTCCTTTAACTGATCAACAAGCTTTTCCCAATCCATGCTATGGTATTCTCATATCTTCAAATTTATGCATTTGTATTTTTTTTTAGTTTCTAATCTAGATAAATTCAATATTACGTTTGTATTTTATTTATTATTCTTTTTCAAAAATTCATTCAAATTTCAAATTTATGCATGATTAGGTTTTCCCAAAATTTTCCTTAAATATTATCTAAACCGTTAGCAGTGCTACGGTATCGTTTCTTCAGGCACTTGTTGTGCAATTTGTATATTTTTATTAATGCATTGGATACCATAATTAGTGCAATTACAATTAGTATTATGGTTATCCAGAACAAGTCTGCATTTTGGATTTCAACTTTATTTATGACATTGGCTGTAGAGTCCACAGTTTTTGTATCTATTAGACCCATTTTGGTATACTAATTATATATTTTTTTAGTGAATCTTCTTTGTATATATTTATATCTTTAGTTTTACTTATTCTATTGTCTCTATAGACATTTATATTTGGAATAAAAAGTTTTCAATGTTCGTTAAAATAAAGAAAGAAATTGTATTTACATTATTGCCTGCCTGATTCTAGCTATGGCTTCACGGGCCATATTGGGTTAACAGGGCATAATAGTATATGCTCCGTTTTACAATATTTCTTACAATTTCTTATATTATTTTATA
>NW_022611283.1:0-38333 GCF_004382195.2 Drosophila sechellia
GCCTATATGCAGCGCAGGTTGACTACTGCTTCAATTTTCGTAAAATAATAAAAACCGCGATCTGTCCATTTCCGTCCGTATGAATTTTTAGATCTGAGGAACTATAAAAAGTCAGGGCGTTGAGACTTATGCTCCAGATTCTAGAGCAGTTTGTCCAAAACTGCCATGCCAACACTTTTCAAAAATGTTCCCATTTTTTTCAGAAAATTATTTGTCTTGGCACTTTCTATAGATGTGCAAAAAGAATGTCGAAAATTTCCATCGAACTACCACTATCTGAGTTACAGGTATCTTACCTTACTTTGACGAATAATAATATTTTTTAATATATAAAAATATTAAAAACTGTGCGATTAATCCCAACCCAGATAGTTAATTCACTTAATTCGGTGTTCATTTTCATAAATCCGCAAACTTTCCTATTGCTGTGGTTGAGGAAACGCAAAACTCTTGTTAAAACAGTGGAACACATTTTCTGTTTTTCGTTGATTGGAACCTTATAGATTTTGCCCACGCTGCGGACTGCCAAATTGTGTTTGCAAGTCATGAAAACGATTTAATATGTGATTGCATTGCCATTTTCTAACTCGTCGTGTTTTAAAATGCACAGTGTCTTCAGCTTAAATATTTTAAAAGTACTATACATTTGTGGTCAAAAAATAAACTTCACTTGGTTATATTACTATGGGAGTGTGAAATGTCCTAATATATTTAATACAAGAATCGATTTTCAAAATATGTGAAACAAATATCGATATATTCTGATATATGCATTACATCCCTATTTAGGTTTTTCCCGTCAGCGCAGTAAGCTTATCTCTGTGATTTGAACAGTGAAAAATTAAATTACAAAAACGAAAAAATCAAGATGGAGGGAAAACTTCGTCCACTCACGGCAAACAACAAGCCATTTGTCTTTGGAGGCATTTACGTAAGAATCTGCATTTTTTCCAAGTGTGTGCAGGAGTGTGAGTTTAAACTTCCCTGTGAAGAGATGTGTCCTAGTGAAAATAGATCACGAAAACAAAAACCATTGTTGGACTCATCCATATTTTGTGAAATAACAAAGTTTTCGATTTATTTCTATAATTTGCAGCGCACAAAGTGAAAGTGTGTGTATTCATTACAATTGTGAACTCATTTGCAATAGCCACTAAAAGCGGGTTAATCGAAAGTGCAGAGTCTGCACTGCAGATCGTTGTCCGAATTCCACCAGCATCCACAATGCACCCTCCAGCCCACCCCCAGCTTTCCCTCTTCCATTGCATTTGTATCCCACCCATTTGGTCATTGCACTCATTCCCTCCGTTCGTGCTTTCGATCAACCAGAGATGGCTAGCACTGCGATAGTTTCACGCTGGACTTGCGGTTATCGCTAACTTTTATGGCTATGAAAATGGATTCACCCAAAATTGTAACTAAAATTATTAGTTTTGCGTCAGATAGCAATCCCCATTCACTCCACCGAAAGTGCCCGAAACGAGCCGGCGACCATGAGCTCAGCCGATGACCGAAGGATCCCCATAACTATACTATTCCAAGTCCAAAATGAATTCGTGTTGATTTGTTTCTACTTAAATAGAAAGAAAAAATTTAACTTATTTTAGAATTGTGTAACTTATGAGCACTAGTCATTAAAAATTACTCTATTTTTGCATATCGGAGAAAATTGTATTAGAATTAGAATTTGATTTTCTCGAACCTCGCTGCAACAGAATACATTAGCGAAAAATTAACTCACCATAAGACTGCATTTATTTGTTAATCGGACTTTGGTGTTTTTAACCCCTTAAAATGAATGAGGGAATTGTTACCCTACCCTAGATCCACAGTCGCTGGGCAGGTGGCTCCGCTGGTGCAGAGTTCGTTTCGGGGCACTTGGGTCGCAGGAATGGCCATGGCTATTTCCTGAACTATGGTTTTAAGTTGACCAGCCGACCACCCTGACGCTTCCGGGTAACTTGACGACTTGATGGTTTCCGTTGGTCAGCGAGTCGCTTTTCTGTCGACCCACTGGACCAGCCCGTTGCCTTTGCTAACTAATCGGTTAACTCTTTCGCAAACGCAGAATCCCAATGCCACCGTCAAGCCTTTGATCCAAATTCGGGGCACTTGGGTCGCAGGAATGGCCATGGCTATTTCCTGAACTATGGTTTTAAGTTGACAGCCGACCACCCTGACGCTTCGGGTAACTTGACGACTTGATGGTTTCCGTTGGTAGCGAGTCGCTTTTCTGTCGACCCACTGGACCAGCCGTTGCCTTTGCTAACTAATCGTTAACTCTTTCGCAAACGCAGAATCCCAATGCCACCGTCAAGCCTTTGATCCAAATGCCGTTGCAGGCCGCCAATGTCCAGGAGACAGTCTCCTCCGGTGGCTTCATATCCGACACCGGCCACTCCGGTGGCTGTTCAGCAGCCATCGACTCCTGTCCCCGTTCAAGTGCCGAACTCGTCCGTCAACAGCAAAATCCGGATGCGGACGCCATCGCCTCGAAGCTGGCCTTGCAGTTATCATCAAGGAGGAGCCGATCTCTGTCGACGATGAACCGTCCGTCGACATTATAGAGGACAATACCAGTGCCAGCGCATCGGGGGCAAGATCCCATTTAAAAAGATCTTCCAAAAGCGGAAGAAGTCGTCTGGTAAGCGTGGAATTCTTTGGTGAACAGTTTTCCAGACTTTTATCGCACACACCACGAATCACTAGAGTTCTTATGAAAGGACAGACTGGAAATTACTTAACATTTTTACAATAACATATATGTCTTTTAACTCGATCGTAGAAGCACTCGGGACAAGAAGCTGCGACGGAATCGCCAGCTGCGCAAGTCCATGCTCCCAAAAACGCTCTGATGGCCCTCAAACGAGGTTAAGGGCGTGACCATCAGCGATTTCACCATCGACTCAATACCGACGGGGGATTCACGGCCGTTGTCAACTGTGAACTCGACTCAGTACGTGGGCAAGGGTACCTCAAAATGACAGCCAAGAACGCGGCCTGCGAGAAGGCTTGGCGCGATTTTATAATTGCGAAGATGACGCCTAAGCCTCCCCGTATTCACCAGGTGGAGATAGGTGCGGAGCCAATAGACACTAACGAGGATGAGGCCGATGCACCGGATGATGATCTGCCCATGTTGAATCTGGCTTCGTTTGCCATCTACAAGCTGTTCACGGAGTGGGAGCGCGAGGGCTATGTCGTACCCGAGATGCACCCTTCGGCCAATGCTGCCCAGCAGGCCGGAGGGGATGCCGGAACTCCAGTTCCCGCCGCGCCAAGGAACCAAAAGAAGCCGCCAGTGCGTACGGAGCTACCCTCTGGCTGGGAGACCATGCACCCGGCGACCATTCTTTGCATTGTAGGCCAGCCCACCTCACTATATTCACTGTCAGTAATCAATTCCCCTGCAGATGCGCCCGGGACTCAGCTACTCGGACTACGGGTCATCTGGCGACAATACCACCGGCATGCAGCATCTGGGAATCACGGTGGACAACCAGGAATTCCACGCCCACGGCAGATCCAAGAAGATCGCCCGTCTCAACGTGGCCGTGAAAGTGTGCAACTCTCTGTTCGGCACAAACTTCGCCTACGGCGACACCGCTTAAGACACCAACTCCAACCGCAGACTCCAACTGCCGACAGCAACACACCTCGCCAACACGCCTCTCTTAATTATAATGTATACAATTGTACCGTGGAGAGATTATGCTATCTTACGTGTAAGGGAAATAGGGTCGACAAGATTTGCCAACGTGTTCGGGTGGGCGCTAAGTCTGTCAGCATATCGGCTGCTGTGGAAGTTTATTTGGTCTCCCAGTGGGACAACTTTTAAGTCCTTTTCGATGACTCGGTTGCTCACATACTAGGGTAGCCCAGATGCATGTCATGCCGCTCGCGATTGTATTACTCCAAGCCCATTGAGCTGAGTCCCGGAGGCACACTCCACACTTGGATTGCGTAGGTCAGTGTTGGACCTAATATGGCTTTTATTAAGGGAGCTTAACTGCCATATGGAGGTTGCTTGAGTGGAAAAGCCTGTCCAGCTTTTTCAGCTTCCATGAGGATTTGGCTCTAACTGCCGTGATATGGGCTTTTCAACTCAGCGTCCATCAAGGTCAACTCCGAAGTAGCAGTGGGATGAGACGTGGTCAATGGTATTTCCGTCAAAGAGAAGACCTAGGCATGTTTGAGGTCGCAGGGTAAATGTGACACAGTCCGACTTAGTGAATGTAATGGATTTGTTCCATTTACCAGTCCATCGCTCGATTGCAGCAGCCATTCCTGAACTGCATTGGGCTGAATTGAAAGGATGAGTGCGACGCAAGCATGACGGTGTCATCAGTGTAGGTGGCCAGGAGCAGCTGAGCAGGGGAGGCTTCATCGGTGTTGTTCACGGGAGTTGGCATGTCAGCAGTGTACAGGGTATACGGGAAGGGTCCAAGCACACTTCCTGTGGAACCCCTGCATGAATGTGTTCCAGGCTTGACCGACAGTTTCGTACAGCAACATCGAAGGGCCGATCAGCGATGAAGGAGCTGAGGATGGCATAATAGGCTGCTCGGAGGAGATCTTTCATTTTATATAGCAGACCTTCATGCCACACCTTATCAAACGCTTGTTTCACGTCCAAAAATTCGCCGACTGTTCAAAGCTAGTTCTTGTGGGATGTGTTACCTACCTCCGGCAGTTCCATCAAGCGGGTAAGCAAAATTCTCTCAAAAACTTTGGAGAAAGTTGGTAGCAGGATTATCGGGCGATATGAGTCGATCTGTGTTGGTGACTTTCCAGCTTTGGGGATCATTACAATGCGCGCACGTTTTCATTGCCTGGGAAAATTATCTAATCTTAGCATAGCATTAAATATTTTCCCAAGAGCAAGCACGTTATAGAAATTTCGCAGTTCGGTTGTCTATGCCATAGTAACCAGGGTTTTTTTTTGGCTACAAAACCTTTAGTTGCATCATTACTTCATGCGGTAAGGTATAGGGCGTGTCTGAGCGTCGGAGTATGAATATTGCTGGTAAATGCTAGGATCTCCTGTCGTGGTGTATTGTCTTCTGAGGCGTCTTTTGTGGCTAAGCAAGTCCCTAGCCTCCAAGCTTAAAATGGCAGGCCTTATGGCCGTGAGACCAACTTGGTGTAGCCTGCCTTGCAGCTTCAATGATCGCCGATGTGAAGTAGTCGACGTACGCTTCCATCCTACTGCAAAGTGTCAATGGAAATGTTGAGTTCTACAGTAGCCTCGATGTGTTCTTTAAAGATCCGAATTCTCGCTTGTGGAGACAGCATTTTTTTAACACTTCGAAATGATTGGGCGTCTTCAATCAATGGCAGATGATGGTCAGATAACAGTTCTGTCAGCACTTTCACCCTGATTAGTTGCTGTCTAAAGCCATTGGAGATCCCAAAATCTATGGCACTTGGAGAGGCAGTTGCACGGTGGGGGTAGCATGTGGCTTCTCCAATTGTGTGTGATGAACTGCCCAGCAATGGCAACTGTTCATCTAAGTGTCGGAGGGCAGTATATTAAGGCAACATTAAAGTTTCTCTGCTTGCAGTCAGCTGAATAGTTACTTCCTGGATATGATTTTGAGATAAAGTGGCGATGAGAGATATTTGATCTAGCAAGGATGTTGTCTGTCATCCGGATGGTTGGCAGTATGTAGGGTAAAAGCCATAGACCAAAGACACTAGAATAACTAGAATATTTTTTGTCCTTGCAATTTATATAACATGAGAGCGCTTATTTCTAATGTTTATTTTGTTCGTTTTGTGTTTGCTGCCGACTGTATACATGCGTATATGGTGTTCTATGCCCAGAGCAATGTATTTTATTTTTAATTATTTCTTGGGTTGCAAGTCTGATAAGTTTCTTAAATCTAAAACTATTTTGTCTAATTTAATTATTTTCCAGGAGATCATCCTTCCGTCCGTATAATAGCTGTAAAAAAACTTTAGTCGTGCCTTAAATATATATTCTTGTAATGTATTAAAATCCCTACTTGCTTACCTCTGACTAGGATGTATTCCCTGTGAGGGGCCATTCAGGATGATAACTTTTTGGATTTTCTGTATAAAATGGCCAAGGAAGGACGGGCATTACATGATCCTTCACCACAGTTGAGGATCGAGCAAAAGCTCGTAGCACGCAATCATATCGATAATCGTCACAATGAAATAAGGCTGAGATTCCAGGACAAGAGCACCACCCACATAACCGACAAGGAGCAGGTGGACCTTTGCGCGTGCGTCTTGGAATATCTTCAAACAACCACCCGAGCCTTACGCTATGTTCGTCGGATTTCAACGGTTGGCGAGCTCAGTTAGCTGTCCGCTTACATTTCCCTAAATATAGGTTTATAAGAACTATATTTTTAAGAAAGATTTCCTGTTTTGTACTTACAATATTTTAGGTATGAAGGGCAATTAATCTTCTACGTCCTGTTTCGTTTTTGGGTGGTGTTGGTTCATTTACAATGTTGTTCAATTCCTTCTCTTAGAGGCGTATTATTTGGGTGGACCTCAGATAAAACAAGAGAGAATGCTATAGTCGAGTTGCCCAACTATCAGATACCCGTTACTCAGCTAGTGTGAATGCGAACGCGAAATTTCATAGTTTTTTCTAGGATAATGGAAGACTAATAACATTATGAAAATATATCGAAAAATGGTTCAAAAATAAGTTATTAGGCAAATCGATCTTGCAATTTACAAGATTAATACAAATGTGAAAAAAATCAACACATTTTTCAAAAAGTGTGGGCGTGGTAGTTTTATCGGTTTGTAAATAAACTTGCGCAACATCTATGTCTCTAAAATCTGTATGCTGAATCTCAACCTTCTAGCTTTTATATTTCCTGAGATCTCGACGTTCATACGGACAGCGGTCATGGCTGATCGACTCGCTATTGATCCTGATCAAGAATACATATAATTTATATAGTCGGCAACGCTTCCTTCTGCTTGTTATATACTTTTCAACAAATCTAGTATAGCTCTACGAGTAAAAGGTATAAAAAATTGTATCATTTTGTTTCAGATATTACAATGTAAACATAAATCTATAGTTACCTTGTGGTTTTATTTGATCCGGGTTTGTCTTCATTGTCAATAGTTTTGTGACTTGAGCAGCGAAAAATTAAATTGGATTTTTTGTAAGTGGGTGTATATGAGTTCTCTGTAGTCTATGATTACAAAACGAGTCGTGCTTTCCCATGGTCTTTTGTCCGTCTGCCCGATTGTATGAACTTGGGAACATCGCGAACCTTAAGTGCTAGTTGGGACTAAGCCTATATGCAGCGCAGGTTGACTACTGCTTCAATTTTCGTAAAATAATAAAAACCGCGATCTGTCCATTTCCGTCCGTATGAATTTTTAGATCTGAGGAACTATAAAAAGTCAGGGCGTTGAGACTTATGCTCCAGATTCTAGAGCAGTTTGTCCAAAACTGCCATGCCAACACTTTTCAAAAATGTTCCCATTTTTTTCAGAAAATTATTTGTCTTGGCACTTTCTATAGATGTGCAAAAAGAATGTCGAAAATTATCCATCGAACTACCACTATCTGAGTTACAGGTATCTTACCTTACTTTGACGAATAATAATATTTGTTTAATATATGAAAAATATTAAAACTGTGCGATTAATCCCAACCCAGATAGTTAATTCACTTAATTCGGTGTTCATTTTCATAAATCCGCAAACTTTCCTATTGCTGTGGTTGAGGAAACGCAAAACTCTTGTTAAAACAGTGTGAACACATTTTCTGTTTTTCGTTGATTGGAACCTTATAGATTTTGCCCACGCTGCGGACTGCCAAATTGTGTTTGCAAGTCATGAAAAACGATTTAATATGTGATTGCATTGCCATTTTCTAACTCGTCGTGTTTTAAAATGCACAGTGTCTTCAGCTTAAATATTTTAAAAAGTACTATACATTTGTGGTCAAAAAATAAACTTCACTTGGTTATATTACTATGGAGAGTGTGAAATGTCTCTAATATATTTAATACAAGAATCGATTTTCAAAATATGTGAAACAAATATCGATATATTCTGATATATGCATTACATCCCTATTTAGGTTTTTCCCGTCAGCGCAGTAAGCTTATCTCTGTGATTTGAACAGTGAAAAATTAAATTACAAAAACGAAAAAATCAAGATGGAGGGAAAACTTCGTCCACTCACGGCAAACAACAAGCCATTTGTCTTTGGAGGCATTTACGTAAGAATCTGCATTTTTTCCAAGTGTGTGCAGGAGTGTGAGTTTAAACTTCCCTGTGAAGAGATGTGTCTCTAGTGAAAATAGATCACGAAAACAAAAACCATTGTTGGACTCATCCATATTTGTTTTGTGAAATAACAAAGTTTTCGATTTTATTTCTATAATTTGCAGCGCACAAAGTGAAAGTGTGTGTATTCATTACAATTGTGAACTCATTTGCAATAGCCACTAAAAGCGGGTTAATCGAAAGTGCAGAGTCTGCACTGCAGATCGTTGTCCGAATTCCACCAGCATCCACAATGCACCCTCCAGCCCACCCCCAGCTTTCCCTCTTCCATTGCATTTGTATCCCACCCATTTGGTCATTGCACTCATTCCCCTCCGTTCGTGCTTTCGATCAACCAGAGATGGCTAGCACTGCGATAGTTTCACGCTGGACTTGCGGTTATCGCTAACTTTTATGGCTAATGAAAATGGATTCACCCAAAATTGTAACTAAAATTATTAGTTTTTGCGTCAGATAGCAATCCCCATTCACTCCACCGAAAGTGCCCGAAACGAGCCGGCGACCATGAGCTCAGCCGATGACCGAAGGATCCCCATAACTATACTATTCCAAGTCCAAAATGAATTCGTGTTGATTTGTTTCGTACTTAAATAGAAAGAAAAAATTTAACTTATTTTAGAATTGTGTAACTTATGGAGCACTAGTCATTAAAAATTACTCTATTTTTGCATATCGGAGAAAATTGTATTAGAATTAGAATTTGATTTTCTCGAACCTCGCTGCAACAGAATACATTAGCGAAAAATTAACTCACCATAAGACTGCATTTATTTGTTAATCGGACTTTGGTGTTTTTAACCCCTTAAAATGAATGAGGGAATTGTTACCCTACCCTAGATCCACAGTCGCTGGGCAGGTGGCTCCGCTGGTGCAGAGTTTCGTTTCGGGGCACTTGGTCGCAGGAATGGCCATGGCTATTTCCTGAACTATGGTTTTAAGTTGACCAGCCGACCACCCTGACGCTTCCGGGTAACTTGACGACTTGATGGTTTCCGTTGGTCAGCGAGTCGCTTTTCTGTCGACCCACTGGACCAGCCCGTTGCCTTTGCTAACTAATCGGTTAACTCTTTCGCAAACGCAGAATCCCAATGCCACCGTCAAGCCTTTGATCCAAATGCCGTTGCAGGCCGCCAATGTCCAGGAGCAGCAGTCTCCTCCGGTGGCTTCATATCCGACACCGGCCACTCCGGTGGCTGTTCAGCAGCCATCGACTCCTGTCCCCGTTCAAGTGCCGAACTCGTCCGTCCAACAGCAAAATCCGGATGTGGACGCCATCGCCTCGAAGCTGCCTTGCCAGTTATCATCAAGGAGGAGCCGATCTCTGTCGACGATGAACCGTCCGTCGACATTATAGAGGACAATACCAGTGCCAGCGGCATCGGGGGCAAGATCCCATTTAAAAAGATCTTCCAAAAGCGGAAGAAGTCGTCTGTAAGCGTGGAATTCTTTGGTGAACAGTTTTCCCAGACTTTTATCGCACACACACACGAATCACTAGAGTTCTTATGAAAGGACAGACTGGAAATTACTTAACATTTTTACAATAACATATATGTCTTTTAACTCGATCGTAGAACGCACTCGGGACAAGAAGCTGCGACGGAATCGCCAGCTGCGCAAGTCCATGCTCCCCAAAAACGCTCTGATGGCCCTCAACGAGGTTAAGGGCGTGACCATCAGCGATTTCACCATCGACTTCAATACCGACGGGGGATTCACGGCCGTTGTCACTGTGAACTCGACTCAGTACGTGGGCAAGGGTACCTCAAAGATGACAGCCAAGAACGCGGCCTGCGAGAAGGCTTGGCGCGATTTTATAATTGCGAAGATGACGCCTAAGCCTCCCCGTATTCACCAGGTGGAGATAGGTGCGGAGCCAATAGACACTAACGAGGATGAGGCCGATGCACCGGATGATGATCTGCCCATGTTGAATCTGGCTTCGTTTGCCATCTACAAGCTCTTCACGGAGTGGGAGCGCGAGGGCTATGTCGTACCCGAGATGCACCCTTCGGCCAATGCTGCCCAGCAGGCCGGAGGGGATGCCGGAACTCCAGTTCCCGCCGCGCCCAAGGAACCAAAGAAGCCGCCAGTGCGTACGGAGCTACCTCTGGCTGGGAGACCATGCACCCGGCGACCATTCTTTGCATTGTAGGCCAGCCCACCTCACTATATTCACTGTCAGTAATCAATTCCCCTGCAGATGCGCCCGGGACTCAGCTACTCGGACTACGGGTCATCTGGCGACAATACCACCGGCATGCAGCATCTGGGAATCACGGGTGGACAACCAGGAATTCCACGCCCACGGCAGATCCAAGAAGATCGCCCGTCTCAACGTGGCCGTGAAAGTGTGCAACTCTCTGTTCGGCACAAACTTCGCCTACGGCGACACCGCTTAAGACACCAACTCCAACCGCAGACTCCAACTGCCGACAGCAACACACCTCGCCAACACGCCTCTCTTAATTATAATGTATACAATTGTACCGTGGAGAGATTATGCTATCTTACGTGTAAGGGAAATAGGGTCGACAAGATTTGCCAACGTGTTCGGGTGGGCGCTAAGTCTGTCAGCATATCGGCTGCTGTGGAAGTTTATTTGGTCTCCCAGTGGGACAACTTTTAAGTCCTTTTCGATGACTCGGTTGCTCACATACTAGGGTAGCCCAGATGCATGTCATGCCGCTCGCGATTGTATTACTCCAAGCCCATTGAGCTGAGTCCCGGAGGCACACTCCACACTTGGATTGCGTAGGTCAGTGTTGGACCTAATATGGCTTTTATTAAGGGAGCCTTAACTGCCATATGGAGGTTGCTTGAGTGGAAAAGCCTGTCCAGCTTTTTCAGCTTCCATGAGGATTTGGCTCTAACTGCCGTGATATGGGCTTTTCAACTCAGCGTCCATCAAGGTCAACTCCGAAGTAGCAGTGGGATGAGACGTGGTCAATGGTATTTCCGTCAAAGAGAAGACCTAGGCATGTTTGAGGTCGCAGGGTAAATGTGACACAGTCCGACTTAGTGAATGTAATGGATTTGTTCCATTTACCAGTCCATCGCTCGATTGCAGCAGCCATTCCTGAACTGCATTGGGCTGAATTGAAAGGATGAGTGCGACGCAAGCATGACGGTGTCATCAGTGTAGGTGGCCAGGAGCAGCTGAGCAGGGGAGGCTTCATCGGTGTTGTTCACGGGAGTTGGCATGTCAGCAGTGTACAGGGTATACGGGAAGGGTCCAAGCACACTTCCTTGTGGAACCCCTGCATGAATGTGTTCCAGGCTTGACCGACAGTTTCGTACAGCAACATCGAAGGGCCGATCAGCGATGAAGGAGCTGAGGATGGCATAATAGGCTGCTCGGAGGAGATCTTTCATTTTATATAGCAGACCTTCATGCCACACCTTATCAAACGCTTGTTTCACGTCCAAAATTCGCCGACTGTTCAAAGCTAGTTCTTGTGGGATGTGTTACCTACCTCCGGCAGTTCCATCAAGCGGGTAAGCAAAATTCTCTCAAAAACTTTGGAGAAAGTTGGTAGCAGGATTATCGGGCGATATGAGTCGATCTGTGTTGGTGACTTTCCAGCTTTGGGGATCATTACAATGCGCGCACGTTTCATTGCCTGGGAAAATTATCTAATCTTAGCATAGCATTAAATATTTTCCCAAGAGCAAGCACGTTATAGAAATTTCGCAGTTCGGTTGTCTATGCCATAGTAACCAGGGTTTTTTTTTGGCTACAAAACCTTTAGTTGCATCATTACTTCATGCGGTAAGGTATAGGCGTGTCTGAGCGTCGGAGTATGAATATTGCTGGTAAATGCTAGGATCTCCTGTCGTGGTGTATTGTCTTCTGAGGCGTCTTTTGTGGCTAAGCAAGTCCCTAGCCTCCAAGCTTAAAATGGCAGGCCTTATGGCCGTGAGACCAACTTGGTGTAGCCTGCCTTGCAGCTTCAATGATCGCCGATGTGAAGTAGTCGACGTACGCTTCCATCCTACTGCAAAGTGTCAATGGAAATGTTGAGTTCTACAGTAGCCTCGATGTGTTCTTTAAAGATCCGAATTCTCGCTTGTGGAGACAGCATTTTTTTAACACTTCGAAATGATTTGGCGTCTTCAATCAATGGCAGATGATGGTCAGATAACAGTTCTGTCAGCACTTTCACCCTGATTAGTTGCTGTCTAAAGCCATTGGAGATCCCAAAATCTATGGCACTTGGAGAGGCAGTTGCACGGTGGGGGTAGCATGTGGCTTCTCCAATTGTGTGTGATGAACTGCCCAGCAATGGCAACTGTTCATCTAAGTGTCGGAGGGCAGTATATTAAGGCAACATTAAAGTTTCCTCTGCTTGCAGTCAGCTGAATAGTTACTTCCTGGATATGATTTTGAGATAAAGTGGCGATGAGAGATATTTGATCTAGCAAGGATGTTGTCTGTCATCCGGATGGTTGGCAGTATGTAGGGTAAAGCCATAGACCAAAGACACTAGAATAACTAGAATATTTTTTGTCCTTCCAATTTATATAACATGAGAGCGCTTATTTCTATGTTTATTTTTGTTCGTTTTGTGTTTGGCTGCCGACTGTATACATGCGTATATGGTGTTCTATGCCCAGAGCAATGTATTTTATTTTTAATTATTTCTTGGGTTGCAAGTCTGATAAGTTTCTTAAATCTAAAACTATTTTGTCTAATTTAATTATTTTCCAAGGAGATCATCCTTCCGTCCGTATAATAGCTGTAAAAAAACTTTAGTCGTGCTTAAATATATATTCTTGTAATGTATTAAAATCCCTACTTGCTTACCTCTGACTAGGATGTATTCCCTGTGAGGGGCCATTCAGGATGATAACTTTTTGGGATTTTCTGTATAGAATGGCCAAGGAAGGACGGGCATTACATGATCCTTCACCACAGTTGAGGATCGAGCAAAAGCTCGTAGCACGCAATCATATCGATAATCGTCACAATGAAATAAGGCTGAGATTCCAGGACAAGAGCACCACCCACATAACCGACAAGGAGCAGGTGGACCTTTGCGCGTGCGTCTTGGAATATCTTCAAACAACCACCCGAGCCTTACGCTATGTTCGTCGGATTTCAACGGTTGGCGAGCTCAGTTAGCTGTCGCTTTACATTTCCCTAAATATAGGTTTATAAGAACTATATTTTTAAGAAGATTTCCTGTTTTGTACTTACAATATTTTAGGTATGAAGGGCAATTAATCTTCTACGTCCTGTTTCGTTTTTGGTGGTGTTGGTTCATTTACAATGTTGTTCAATTCCTTCTCTTAGAGGCGTATTATTTGGGTGGACCTCAGATAAAACAAGAGAGAATGCTATAGTCGAGTTGCCCAACTATCAGATACCCGTTACTCAGCTAGTGTGAATGCGAACGCGAAATTTCATAGTTTTTCTAGGATAATGGAAGACTAATAACATTATGAAAATATATCGAAAAATGGTTCAAAAATAAGTTATTAGGCAAATCGATCTTGCAAATTTACAAGATTAATACAAATGTGAAAAAAAATCAACACATTTTTCAAAAGTGTGGGCGTGGTAGTTTTATGCGGTTTGTAAATAAACTTGCGCAACATCTATGTCTCTAAAATCTGTATGCTGAATCTCAACCTTCTAGCTTTTATATTTCCTGAGATCTCGACGTTCATACGGACAGACGGTCATGGCTTGATCGACTCGGCTATTGATCCTGATCAAGAATACATATAATTTATATAGTCGGCAACGCTTCCTTCTGCTTGTTATATACTTTTCAACAAATCTAGTATAGCTCTACGAGTAAAAGGTATAAAAATTGTATCATTTTGTTTCAGATATTACAATGTAAACATAAATCTATAGTTACCTTGTGGTTTTATTTGATCCGGGTTTGTCTTCATTGTCAATAGTTTTGTGACTTGAGCAGCGAAAAATTAAATTGAATTTTTTGTAAGTGGGTGTATATGAGTTCTCTGTAGTCCATGATTACAAAACGAGTCGTGCTTTCCCATGGTCTTTTGTCCGTCTGCCCGATTGTATGAACTTGGGAACATCGCGAACCTTAAGTGCTAGTTGGGACTAAGCCTGTATGCAGCGCAGGTTGACTACTGCTTCAATTTTCGTAAAATAATAAAAACCGCGATCTGTCCATTTCCGTCCGTATGAATTTTTAGATCTGAGGAACTATAAAAAGTCAGGGCGTTGAGACTTATGCTCCAGATTCTAGAGCAGTTTGTCCAAAACTGCCATGCCAACACTTTTCAAAAATGTTCCCATTTTTTTCAGAAAATTATTTGTCTTGGCACTTTCTATAGATGTGCAAAAAGAATGTCGAAAATTCTCCATCGAACTACCACTATCTGAGTTACAGGTATCTTACCTTACTTTGACGAATAATAATATTTGTTTAATATATGAAAAATATTAAAAACTGTGCGATTAATCCCAACCCAGATAGTTAATTCACTTAATTCGGTGTTCATTTTCATAAATCCGCAAACTTTCCTATTGCTGTGGTTGAGGAAACGCAAAACTCTTGTTAAAACAGTGTGAACACATTTTCTGTTTTTCGTTGATTGGAACCTTATAGATTTTGCCCACGCTGCGGACTGCCAAATTGTGTTTGCAAGTCATGAAAACGATTTAATATGTGATTGCATTGCCATTTTCTAACTCGTCGTGTTTTAAACTGCACAGTGTCTTCAGCTTAAATATTTTAAAAGTACTATACATTTGTGGTCAAAAAATAAACTTCACTTGGTTATATTACTATGGCCAGTGTGAAATGTCTCTAATATATTTAATACAAGAATCGATTTTCAAAATATGTGAAACAAATATCGATATATTCTGATATATGCATTACATCCCTATTTAGGTTTTTCCCGTCAGCGCAGTAAGCCTATCTCTGTGATTTGAACAGTGAAAAATTAAATTACAAAAACGAAAAAATCAAGATGGAGGGAAAACTTCGTCCACTCACGGCAAACAACAAGCCATTTGTCTTTGGAGGCATTTACGTAAGAATCTGCATTTTTTTCAAGTGTGTGCAGGAGTGTGAGTTTAAACTTCCCTGTGAAGAAATGTGTCCCTAGTGAAAATAGATCACGAAAACAAAAACCATTGTTGGACTCATCCATATTTGATTTGTGAAATAACAAAGTTTTCGATTTTATTTCTATAATTTGCAGCGCACAAAGTGAAAGTGTGTGTATTCATTACAATTGTGAACTCATTTGCAATAGCCACTAAAAGCGGGTTAATCGAAAGTGCAGAGTCTGCACTGCAGATCGTTGTCCGAATTCCACCAGCATCCACAATGCACCCTCCAGCCCACCCCCAGCTTTCCCTCTTCCATTGCATTTGTATCCCACCCATTTGGTCATTGCACTCATTCCACTCCGTTCGTGCTTTCGATCAACCAGAGATGGCTAGTACTGCGATAGTTTCACGCTGGACTTGCGGTTATCGCTAACTTTTATGGCTACTGAAAATGGATTCACCCAAAATTGTAACTAAAATTATTAGTTTTGGGTCAGATAGCAATCCCCATTCACTCCACCGAAAGTGCCCGAAACGAGCCGGCGACCATGAGCTCAGCCGATGACCGAAGGATCCCCATAACTATACTATTCCAAGTCCAAAATGAATTCGTGTTTGATTTGTTTCTTACTAAAATAGAAAGAAAAAATTTAACTTATTTTAGAATTGTGTAACTTATGGAGCACTAGTCATTAAAAATTACTCTATTTTTGCATATCGGAGAAAATTGTATTAGAATTAGAATTTGATTTTCTCGAACCTCGCTGCAACAGAATACATTAGCGAAAAATTAACTCACCATAAGACTGCATTTATTTGTTAATCGGACTTTGGTGTTTTTAACCCCTTAAAATGAATGAGGGAATTGTTACCCTACCCTAGATCCACAGTCGCTAGGCAGGTGGCTCCGCTGGTGCAGAGCTTCGTTTCGGGGCACTTGGGTCGCAGGAATGGCCATGGCTATTTCCTGAACTATGGTTTTAAGTTGACCAGCCGACCACCCTGACGCTTCCGGGTAACTTGACGACTTGATGGTTTCCGTTGGCCAGCGAGTCGCTTTTCTGTCGACCCACTGGACCAGCCCGTTGCCTTTGCTAACTAATCGGTTAACTCTTTCGCAAACGCAGAATCCCAATGCCACAGTCAAGCCTTTGATCCAAATGCCGTTGCAGGCCGCCAATGTCCAGGAGCAGCAGTCTCCTCCGGTGGCTTCATATCCGACACCGGCCACTCCGGTGGCTGTTCAGCAGCCATCGACTCCTGTCCCCGTTCAAGTGCCGAACTCGTCCGTCCAACAGCAAAATCCGGATGCGGACGCCATCGCCTCGAAGCTGGCCTTGCCAGTTATCATCAAGGAGGAGCCGATCTCTGTCGACGATGAACCGTCCGTCGACATTATAGAGGACAATACCAGTGCCAGCGGCATCGGGGGCAAGATCCCATTTAAAAAGATCTTCCAAAAGCGGAAGAAGTCGTCTGGTAAGCGTGGAATTCTTTGGTGAACAGTTTTCCCAGACTTTTATCGCACACACACACGAATCACTAGAGTTCTTATGAAAGGACAGACTGGAAATTACTTAACATTTTTACAATAACATATATGTCTTTTAACTCGATCGTAGAACGCACTCGGGACAAGAAGCTGCGACGGAATCGCCAGCTGCGCAAGTCCATGCTCCCCAAAAACGCTCTGATGGCCCTCAACGAGGTTAAGGGCGTGACCATCAGCGATTTCACCATCGACATCAATACCGACGGGGGATTCACGGCCGTTGTCAATGTGAACTCGACTCAGTACGTGGGCAAGGGTACCTCAAAGATGACAGCCAAGAACGCGGCCTGCGAGAAGGCTTGGCGCGATTTTATAATTGCGAAGATGACGCCTAAGCCTCCCCGTATTCACCAGGTGGAGATAGGTGCGGAGCCAATAGACATTAACGAGGATGAGGCCGATGCACCGGATAATGATCTGCCCATGTTGAATCTGGCTTCGTTTGCCATCTACAAGCTGTTCACGGAGTGGGAGCGCGAGGGCTATGTCGTACCCGAGATGCACCCTTCGGCCAATGCTGCCCAGCAGGCCGGAGGGGATGCCGGAACTCCAGTTCCCGCCGCGCCGAAGGAACCAAAGAAGCCGCCAGTGCGTACGGAGCTACCCTCTGGCTGGGAGACCATGCACCCGGCGACCATTCTTTGCATTGTAGGCCAGCCCACCTCACTATATTCACTGTCAGTAATCAATTCCCCTGCAGATGCGCCCGGGACTCAGCTACTCGGACTACGGGTCATCTGGCGACAATACCACCGGCATGCAGCATCTGGAATCACGGTGGACAACCAGGAATTCCACGCCCACGGCAGATCCAAGAAGATCGCCCGTCTCAACGTGGCCGTGAAAGTGTGCAACTCTCTGTTCGGCACAAACTTCGCCTACGGCGACACCGCTTAAGACACCAACTCCAACCGCAGACTCCAACTGCCGACAGCAACACACCTCGCCAACACGCCTCTCTTAATTATAATGTATACAATTGTACCGTGGAGAGATTATGCTATCTTACGTGTAAGGGAAATAGGGTCGACAAGATTTGCCAACGTGTTCGGGTGGGCGCTAAGTCTGTCAGCATATCGGCTGCTGTGGAAGTTTATTTGGTCTCCCAGTGGGACAACTTTTAAGTCCTTTTCGATGACTCGGTTGCTCACATACCAGGGTAGCCCAGATGCATGTCGTGCCGCTCGCGATTGTATTACTCCAAGCCCATTGAGCTGAGTCCCGGAGGCACACTCCACACTTGGATTGCGTAGGTCAGTGTTGGACCTAATATGGCTTTTATTAAGGGAGTCTTAACTGCCATATGGAGGTTGCTTGAGTGGAAAAGCCTGTCCAGCTTTTCAGCTTCCATGAGGATTTGGCTCTAACTGCCGTGATATGGGTTTTCAACTCAGCGTCCATCAAGGTCAACTCCGAAGTAGCAGTGGGATGAGACGTGGTCAATGGTATTTCCGTCAAAGAGAAGACCTAGGCATGTTTGAGGTCGCAGGGTAAATGTGACACAGTCCGACTTAGTGAATGTAATGGATTTGTTCCATTTACCAGTCCATCGCTCGATTGCAGCAGCCATTCCTGAACTGCATTGGGCTGAATTGAAAGGATGAGTGCGACGCAAGCATGACGGTGTCATCAGTGTAGGTGGCCAGGAGCAGCTGAGCAGGGGAGGCTTCATCGGTGTTGTTCACGGGAGTTGGCATGTCAGCAGTGTACAGGGTATACGGGAAGGGTCCAAGCACACTTTCCTGTGGAACCCCTGCATGAATGTGTTCCAGGCTTGACCGACAGTTTCGTACAGCAACATCGAAGGGCCGATCAGCGATGAAGGAGCTGAGGATGGCATAATAGGCTACTCGGAGGAGATCTTTCATTTTATATAGCAGACCTTCATGCCACACCTTATCAAACGCTTGTTTCACGTCCAAAAATTCGCCGACTGTTCAAAGCTAGTTCTTGTGGGATGTGTTACCTACCTCCGGCAGTTCCATCAAGCGGGTAAGCAAAATTCTCTCAAAACTTTGGAGAAAGTTGGTAGCAGGATTATCGGGCGATATGAGTCGATCTGTGTTGGTGACTTTCCAGCTTTGGGGATCATTACAATGCGCGCACGTTTTCATTGCCTGGGAAAATTATCTAATCTTAGCATAGCATTAAATATTTTCCCAAGAGCAAGCACGTTATAGAAATTTCGCAGTTCGGTTGTCTATGCCATAGTAACCAGGGTTTTTTTTTGGCTACAAAACCTTTAGTTGCATCATTACTTCATGCGGTAAGGTATAGGTCGTGTCTGAGCGTCGGAGTATGAATATTGCTGGTAAATGCTAGGATCTCCTGTCGTGGTGTATTGTCTTCTGAGGCGTCTTTTGTGGCTAAGCAAGTCCCTAGCCTCCAAGCTTAAAATGGCAGGCCTTATGGCCGTGAGACCAACTTGGTGTAGCCTGCCTTGCAGCTTCAATGATCGCCGATGTGAAGTAGTCGACGTACGCTTCCATCCTACTGCAAAGTGTCAATGGAAATGTTGTGTTCTACAGTAGCCTCGATGTGTTCTTTAAAGATCCGAATTCTCGCTTGTGGAGACAGCATTTTTTTAACACTTCGAAATGATTGGGCGTCTTCAATCAATGGCAGATGATGGTCAGATAACAGTTCTGTCAGCACTTTCACCCTGATTAGTTGCTGTCTAAAGCCATTGGAGATCCCAAAATCTATGGCACTTGGAGAGGCAGTTGCACGGTGGGGGTAGCATGTGGCTTCTCCAATTGTGTGTGATGAACTGCCCAGCAATGGCAACTGTTCATCTAAGTGTCGGAGGGCAGTATATTAAGGCAACATTAAAGTTTCCTCTGCTTGCAGTCAGCTGAATAGTTACTTCCTGGATATGATTTTGAGATAAAGTGGCGATGAGAGATATTTGATCTAGCAAGGATGTTGTCTGTCATCCGGATGGTTGGCAGTATGTAGGGTAAAGCCATAGACCAAAGACACTAGAATAACTAGAATATTTTTTGTCCTTCCAATTTATATAACATGAGAGCGCTTATTTCTATGTTTATTTTTGTTCGTTTTGTGTTTGGCTGCCGACTGTATACATGCGTATATGGTGTTCTATGCCCAGAGCAATGTATTTTATTTTTAATTATTTCTTGGGTTGCAAGTCTGATAAGTTTCATAAATCTAAAACTATTTTGTCTAATTTAATTATTTTCCAAGGAGATCATCCTTCCGTCCGTATAATAGCTGTAAAAAAACTTTAGTCGTGCTTAAATATATATTCTTGTAATGTATTAAAATCCCTACTTGCTTACCTCTGACTAGGATGTATTCCCTGTGAGGGGCCATTCAGGATGATAACTTTTTGGGATTTTCTGTATAGAATGGCCAAGGAAGGACGGGCATTACATGATCCTTCACCACAGTTGAGGATCGAGCAAAAGCTCGTAGCACGCAATCATATCGATAATCGTCACAATGAAATAAGGCTGAGATTCCAGGACAAGAGCACCACCCACATAACCGACAAGGAGCAGGTGGACCTTTGCGCGTGCGTCTTGGAATATCTTCAAACAACCACCCGAGCCTTACGCTATGTTCGTCGGATTTCAACGGTTGGCGAGCTCAGTTAGCTGTCGCTTTACATTTCCCTAAATATAGGTTTATAAGAACTATATTTTTAAGAAGATTTCCTGTTTTGTACTTACAATATTTTAGGTATGAAGGGCAATTAATCTTCTACGTCCTGTTTCGTTTTTGGTGGTGTTGGTTCATTTACAATGTTGTTCAATTCCTTCTCTTAGAGGCGTATTATTTGGGTGGACCTCAGATAAAACAAGAGAGAATGCTATAGTCGAGTTGCCCAACTATCAGATACCCGTTACTCAGCTAGTGTGAATGCGAACGCGAAATTTCATAGTTTTTCTAGGATAATGGAAGACTAATAACATTATGAAAATATATCGAAAAATGGTTCAAAATAAGTTATTAGGCAAATCGATCTTGCAAATTTACAAGATTAATACAAATGTGAAAAAAATCAACACATTTTTCAAAAGTGTGGGCGTGGTAGTTTTATGCGGTTTGTAAATAAACTTGCGCAACATCTATGTCTCTAAAATCTGTATGCTGAATCTCAACCTTCTAGCTTTTATATTTCCTGAGATCTCGACGTTCATACGGACAGACGGTCATGGCTTGATCGACTCGGCTATTGATCCTGATCAAGAATACATATAATTTATATAGTCGGCAACGCTTCCTTCTGCTTGTTATATACTTTTCAACAAATCTAGTATAGCTCTACGAGTAAAAGGTATAAAAATTGTATCATTTTGTTTCAGATATTACAATGTAAACATAAATCTATAGTTACCTTGTGGTTTTATTTGATCCGGGTTTGTCTTCATTGTCAATAGTTTTGTGACTTGAGCAGCGAAAAATTAAATTGGATTTTTTGTAAGTGGGTGTATATGAGTTCTCTGTAGTCTATGATTACAAAACGAGTCGTGCTTTCCCATGGTCTTTTGTCCGTCTGCCCGATTGTATGAACTTGGGAACATCGCGAACCTTAAGTGCTAGTTGGGACTAAGCCTATATGCAGCGCAGGTTGACTACTGCTTCAATTTTCGTAAAATAATAAAAACCGCGATCTGTCCATTTCCGTCCGTATGAATTTTTAGATCTGAGGAACTATAAAAAGTCAGGGCGTTGAGACTTATGCTCCAGATTCTAGAGCAGTTTGTCCAAAACTGCCATGCCAACACTTTTCAAAAATGTTCCCATTTTTTTCAGAAAATTATTTGTCTTGGCACTTTCTATAGATGTGCAAAAAGAATGTCGAAAATTCTCCATCGAACTACCACTATCTGAGTTACAGGTATCTTACCTTACTTTGACGAATAATAATATTTGTTTAATATATGAAAATATTAAAAACTGTGCGATTAATCCCAACCCAGATAGTTAATTCACTTAATTCGGTGTTCATTTTCATAAATCCGCAAACTTTCCTATTGCTGTGGTTGAGGAAACGCAAAACTCTTGTTAAAACAGTGTGAACACATTTTCTGTTTTTCGTTGATTGGAACCTTATAGATTTTGCCCACGCTGCGGACTGCCAAATTGTGTTTGCAAGTCATGAAAACGATTTAATATGTGATTGCATTGCCATTTTCTAACTCGTCGTGTTTTAAAATGCACAGTGTCTTCAGCTTAAATATTTTAAAAGTACTATACATTTGTGGTCAAAAAATAAACTTCACTTGGTTATATTACTATGGCCAGTGTGAAATGTCTCTAATATATTTAATACAAGAATCGATTTTCAAAATATGTGAAACAAATATCGATATATTCTGATATATGCATTACATCCCTATTTAGGTTTTTCCCGTCAGCGCAGTAAGCTTATCTCTGTGATTTGAACAGTGAAAAATTAAATTACAAAAACGAAAAAATCAAGATGGAGGGAAAACTTCGTCCACTCACGGCAAACAACAAGCCATTTGTCTTTGGAGGCATTTACGTAAGAATCTGCATTTTTTCCAAGTGTGTGCAGGAGTGTGAGTTTAAACTTCCCTGTGAAGAGATGTGTCCCTAGTGAAAATAGATCACGAAAACAAAAACCATTGTTGGACTCATCCATATTTGATTTGTGAAATAACAAAGTTTTCGATTTTATTTCTATAATTTGCAGCGCACAAAGTGAAAGTGTGTGTATTCATTACAATTGTGAACTCATTTGCAATAGCCACTAAAAGCGGGTTAATCGAAAGTGCAGAGTCTGCACTGCAGATCGTTGTCCGAATTCCACCAGCATCCACAATGCACCCTCCAGCCCACCCCCAGCTTTCCCTCTTCCATTGCATTTGTATCCCACCATTTGGTCATTGCACTCATTCCACTCCGTTCGTGCTTTCGATCAACCAGAGATGGCTAGCACTGCGATAGTTTCACGCTGGACTTGCGGTTATCGCTAACTTTTATGGCTACTGAAAATGGATTCACCAAAATTGTAACTAAAATTATTAGTTTTGGGTCAGATAGCAATCCCCATTCACTCCACCGAAAGTGCCCGAAACGAGCCGGCGACCATGAGCTCAGCCGATGACCGAAGGATCCCCATAACTATACTATTCCAAGTCCAAAATGAATTCGTGTTTGATTTGTTTCTTACTAAAATAGAAAGAAAAAATTTAGCTTATTTTAGAATTGGGTAACTTATGTAGCACTAGTCATTAAAAATTACTCTATTTTTGCATATCGGAGAAAATTGTATTAGAATTAGAATTTGATTTTCTCGAACCTCGCTGCAACAGAATACATTAGCGAAAAATTAACTCACCATAAGACTGCATTTATTTGTTAATCGGACTTTGGTGTTTTTAACCCTTAAAATGAATGAGGGAATTGTTACCCTACCCTAGATCCACAGTCGCTGGGCAGGTGGCTCCGCTGGTGCAGAGCTTCGTTTCGGGGCACTTGGGTCGCAGGAATGGCCATGGCTATTTCCTGAACTATGGTTTTAAGTTGACCAGCCGACCACCCTGACGCTTCCGGGTAACTTGACGACTTGATGGTTTCCGTTGGCCAGCGAGTCGCTTTTCTGTCGACCCACTGGACCAGCCCGTTGCCTTTGCTAACTAATCGGTTAACTCTTTCGCAAACGCAGAATCCCAATGCCACCGTCAAGCCTTTGATCCAAATGCCGTTGCAGGCCGCCAATGTCCAGGAGCAGCAGTCTCCTCCGGTGGCTTCATATCCGACACCGGCCACTCCGGTGGCTGTTCAGCAGCCATCGACTCCTGTCCCCGTTCAAGTGCCGAACTCGTCCGTCCAACAGCAAAATCCGGATGCGGACGCCATCGCCTCGAAGCTGGCCTTGCCAGTTATCATCAAGGAGGAGCCGATCTCTGTCGACGATGAACCGTCCGTCGACATTATAGAGGACAATACCAGTGCCAGCGGCATCGGGGGCAAGATCCCATTTAAAAAGATCTTCCAAAAGCGGAAGAAGTCGTCTGGTAAGCGTGGAATTCTTTGGTGAACAGTTTTCCCAGACTTTTATCGCACACACACACGAATCACTAGAGTTCTTATGAAAGGACAGACTGGAAATTACTTAACATTTTTACAATAACATATATGTCTTTTAACTCGATCGTAGAACGCACTCGGGACAAGAGCTGCGACGGAATCGCCAGCTGCGCAAGTCCATGCTCCCCAAAAACGCTCTGATGGCCCTCAACGAGGTTAAGGGCGTGACCATCAGCGATTTCACCATCGACATCAATACCGACGGGGGATTCACGGCCGTTGTCAATGTCAACTCGACTCAGTACGTGGCAAGGGTACCTCAAAGATGACAGCCAAGAACGCGGCCTGCGAGAAGGCTTGGCGCGATTTTATAATTGCGAAGATGACGCCTAAGCCTCCCCGTATTCACCAGGTGGAGATAGGTGCGGAGCCAATAGACACTAACGAGGATGAGGCCGATGCACCGGATGATGATCTGCCCATGTTGAATCTGGCTTCGTTTGCCATCTACAAGCTGTTCACGGAGTGGGAGCGCGAGGGCTATGTCGTACCCGAGATGCACCCTTCAGCCAATGCTGCCCAGCAGGCCGGAGGGGATGCCGGAACTCCAGTTCCCGCCGCGCCGAAGGAACCAAAGAAGCCGCCAGTGCGTACGGAGCTACCCTCTGGCTGGGAGACCATGCACCCGGCGACCATTCTTTGCATTGTAGGCCAGCCCACCTAACTATATTCACTGTCAGTAATCAATTCCCCTGCAGATGCGCCGGGACTCAGCTACTCGGACTACGGGTCATCTGGCGACAATACCACCGGCATGCAGCATCTGGGAATCACGGTGGACAACCAGGAATTCCACGCCCACGGCAGATCCAAGAAGATCGCCCGTCTCAACGTGGCCGTGAAAGTGTGCAACTCTCTGTTCGGCACAAACTTCGCCTACGGCGACACCGCTTAAGACACCAACTCCAACCGCAGACTCAACTACCGACAGCAACACACCTCGCCAACACGCCTCTCTTAATTATAATGTATACAATTGTACCGTGGAGAGATTATGCTATCTTTACGTGTAAGGGAAATAGGGTCGACAAGATTCGCCAACGTGTTGGGGTGGGCGCTAAGTCTGTCAGCATATCGGCTGCTGTGGAAGTTTATTTGGTCTCCAGTGGGACAACTTTTAAGTCCTTTTCGATGACTCGGTTGCTCACATACCAGGGTAGCCCAGATGCATGTCGTGCCGCTCGCGATTGTATTACTCCAAGCCCATTGAGCTGAGTCCCGGAGGCACACTCCACACTTGGATTGCGTAGGTCAGTGTTGGACCTAATATGGCTTTTATTAAGGGAGTCTTAACTGCCATATGGAGGTTGCTTGAGTGGAAAAGCCTGTCCAGCTTTTCAGCTTCCATGAGGATTTGGCTCTAACTGCCGTGATATGGGTTTTCAACTCAGCGTCCATCAAGGTCAACTCCGAAGTAGCAGTGGGATGAGACGTGGTCAATGGTATTTCCGTCAAAGAGAAGACCTAGGCATGTTTGAGGTCGCAGGGTAAATGTGACACAGTCCGACTTAGTGAATGTAATGGATTTGTTCCATTTACCAGTCCATCGCTCGATTGCAGCAGCCATTCCTGAACTGCATTGGGCTGAATTGAAAGGATGAGTGCGACGCAAGCATGACGGTGTCATCAGTGTAGGTGGCCAGGAGCAGCTGAGCAGGGGAGGCTTCATCGGTGTTGTTCACGGGAGTTGGCATGTCAGCAGTGTACAGGGTATACGGGAAGGGTCCAAGCACACTTTCCTGTGGAACCCTGCATGAATGTGTTCCAGGCTTGACCGACAGTTTCGTACAGCAACATCGAAGGGCCGATCAGCGATGAAGGAGCTGAGGATGGCATAATAGGCTACTCGGAGGAGATCTTTCATTTTATATAGCAGACCTTCATGCCACACCTTATCAAACGCTTGTTTCACGTCCAAAAATTCGCCGACTGTTCAAAGCTAGTTCTTGTGGGATGTGTTACCTACCTCCGGCAGTTCCATCAAGCGGGTAAGCAAAAATTCTCTCAAAACTTTGGAGAAAGTTGGTAGCAGGATTATCGGGCGATATGAGTCGATCTGTGTTGGTGACTTTCCAGCTTTGGGGATCATTACAATGTGCGCACGTTTTCATTGCCTGGGAAAATTATCTAATCTTAGCATAGCATTAAATATTTTCCCAAGAGCAAGCACGTTATAGAAATTTCGCAGTTCGGTTTGTCTATGCCATAGTAACCAGGGTTTTTTTTTGGCTACAAAACCTTTAGTTGCATCATTACTTCATGCGGTAAGGTATAGGTCGTGTCTGAGCGTCGGAGTATGAATATTGCTGGTAAATGCTAGGATCTCCTGTCGTGGTGTATTGTCTTCTGAGGCGTCTTTTGTGGCTAAGCAAGTCCCTAGCCTCCAAGCTTAAAATGGCAGGCCTTATGGCCGTGAGACCAACTTGGTGTAGCCTGCTTGCAGCTTCAATGATCGCCGATGTGAATAGTCGACGTACGCTTCACCTACTGCAAGTGTCAATGGAAATGTTGTGTTCTACAGTAGCCTCGATGTGTTCTTTAAAGATCCGAATTCTCGCTTGTGGAGACAGCATTTTTTTAACACTTCGAAAGATTGGCGTCTTCAATCAATGGCAGATGATGGTCAGTAACAGTTCTGTCAGCACTTTCACCCTGATTAGTTGCTGTCTAAAGCCATTGGAGATCCCAAAATCTATGGCACTTGGAGAGGCAGTTGCACGGTGGGGGTAGCATGTGGCTTCTCAATTGTGTGTGATGAACTGCCAGCAATGGAACTGTTCATCTAAGTGTCGGAGGGCAGTATATTAAGGCAACATTAAAGTTTCCTCTGCTTGCAGTCAGCTGAATAGTTACTTCCTGGATATGATTTTGAGATAAAGTGGCGATGAGAGATATTTGATCTAGCAAGGATGTTGTCTGTCATCCGGATGGTTGGCAGTATGTAGGGTAAAGCCATAGACCAAAGACACTAGAATAACTAGAATATTTTTTTCCTTCCAATTTATATAACATGAGAGCGCTTATTTCTATGTTTATTTTTGTTCGTTTTGTGTTTGGCTGCCGACTGTATACATGCGTAATGGTGTTCTATGCCAGAAATGTATTTTATTTTTAATTATTTCTTGGGTTGCAAGTCTGATAAGTTTCTAAATCTAAAACTATTTTGTCTAATTTAATTATTTTCCAAGGAGATCATCCTTCCGTCCGTATAATAGCTGTAAAAAAACTTTAGTCGTGCTTAATATATATTCTTGTAATGTATTAAAATCCCTACTTGCTTACTCTGACTAGGATGTATTCCTGTGAGGGGCCATTCAGGATGATAACTTTTTGGATTTTCTGTATAGAATGGCAAGGAAGGACGGGCATTACATGATCCTTCACCACAGTTGAGGATCGAGCAAAAGCTCGTAGCACGCAATCATATCGATAATCGTCACAATGAAATAAGGCTGAGATTCCAGACAAAGACACCACCACATAACCGACAAGGAGCAGGTGGACCTTGCGCGTGCGTCTTGGAATATCTTCAAACAACCACCGAGCCTTACGCTATGTTCGTCGGATTTCAACGGTTGGCGAGCTCAGTTAGCTGTCGCTTTACATTTCCCTAAATATAGTTTATAAGAACTATATTTTTAAGAGATTTCCTGTTTTGTACTTACAATATTTTAGTATGAAGGGCAATTAATCTTCTACGTCCTGTTTCGTTTTTGTGGTGTTGGTTCATTTACAATGTTGTTCAATTCCTTCTCTTAGAGGCGTATTATTTGGGTGGACCTCAGATAAACAAGAGAGAATGCTATAGTCGAGTTGCCCAACTATCAGATACCCGTTACTCAGCTAGTGTGAATGCGAACGCGAAATTTCATAGTTTTTCTAGGATAATGGAAGATAATACATTATGAAAATATATCGAAAAATGGTTCAAAAAAGTTATTAGGCAAATCGATCTTGCAAATTTACAAGATTAATACAATGTGAAAAAAATCAACACATTTTTCAAAAGTGTGGGCGTGGTAGTTTTATGCGGTTTGTAAATAAACTTGCGCAACATCTATGTCTCTAAAATCTGTATGCTGAATCTCAACCTTCTAGCTTTTATATTTCCTGAGATCTCGACGTTCATACGGACAGACGGTCATGGCTTGATCGACTCGGCTATTGATCCTGATCAAGAATACATATAATTTATATAGTCGGCAACGCTTCCTTCTGCTTGTTATATACTTTTCAACAAATCTAGTATAGCTCTACGAGTAAAAGGTATAAAAATTGTATCATTTTGTTTCAGATATTACAATGTAAACATAAATCTATAGTTACTTGTGGTTTTATTTGATCCGGGTTTGTCTTCATTGTCAATAGTTTTGTGACTTGAGCAGCGAAAATTAAATTGATTTTTTGTAAGTGGGTGTATATGAGTTCTCTGTAGTCTATGATTACAAACGAGTCGTGCTTTCCCATGGTCTTTTGTCCGTCTGCCCGATTGTATGAACTTGGGAACATCGCGAACCTTAAGTGCTAGTTGGGACTAAGCTATATGCAGCGCAGGTTGACTACTGCTTCAATTTTCGTAAAATAATAAAAACCGCGATCTGTCCATTTCCGTCCGTATGAATTTTTAGATCTGAGGAACTATAAAAAGTCAGGGCGTTGAGACTTATGCTCCAGATTCTAGAGCAGTTTGTCCAAAACTGCCATGCCAAACTTTTCAAAAATGTTCCTTTTTTTCAGAAAATTATTTGTCTTGGCACTTTCTATAGATGTGCAAAAGAATGTCGAAAATTCTCCATCGAACTACACTATCTGAGTTACAGGTATCACCTTACTTTGACGAATAATAATTTTGTTTAATATATGAAAAATATTAAAAACTGTGCGATTAATCCAACCCAGATAGTTAATTCACTTAATTCGGTGTTCATTTTCATAAATCCGCAAACTTTCCTATTGCTGTGGTTGAGGAAACGCAAAACTCTTGTTAAAACAGTGTGAACACATTTTCTGTTTTTCGTTGATTGGAACCTTATAGATTTTGCCCACGCTGCGGACTGCCAAATTGTGTTTGCAAGTCATGAAAAAGATTTAATATGTGATTGCATTGCCATTTTCTAACTCGTCGTGTTTTAAATGCACAGTGTCTTCAGCTTAAATATTTTAAAAGTACTATACATTTGTGGTCAAAAAATAAACTTCACTTGGTTATATTACTATGGCCAGTGTGAAATGTCTCTAATATATTTAATACAAGAATCGATTTTCAAAATATGTGAAACAAATATCGATATATTCTGATATATGCATTACATCCCTATTTAGGTTTTTCCCGTCAGCGCAGTAAGCTTATCTCTGTGATTTGAACAGTGAAAAATTAAATTACAAAAACGAAAAATCAAGATGGAGGGAAAATTCGTCCACTCACGGCAACAACAAGCCATTTGTCTTTGGAGGCATTTACGTAAGAATCTGCATTTTTCCAAGTGTGTGCAGGAGTGTGAGTTTAAACTTCCTGTGAAGAGATGTGTCCCTAGTGAAAATAGATCACGAAAACAAAACCATTGTTGGACTCATCCATATTTGATTTGTGAAATAACAAAGTTTTCGATTTTATTTCTATAATTTGCAGCGCACAAAGTGAAAGTGTGTGTATTCATTACAATTGTGAACTCATTTGCAATAGCCACTAAAAGCGGGTTAATCGAAAGTGCAGAGTCTGCACTGCAGATCGTTGTCCGAATTCCACCAGCATCCACAATGCACCTCCAGCCACCCAGCTTTCCCTCTTCCATTGCATTTGTATCCCACCCATTTGGTCATTGCACTCATTCCACTCCGTTCGTGCTTTCGATCACCAGAGATGGCTAGCACTGCGATAGTTTCACGCTGGACTTGCGTTATCGCTAACTTTTATGGCTACTGAAAATGGATTCACCCAAAATTGTAACTAAAATTATTAGTTTTGGGTCAGATAGCAATCCCATTCACTCCACCGAAAGTGCCCGAAACGAGCCGGCGACCATGAGCTCAGCCGATGACCGAAGGATCCCCATAACTATACTATTCCAAGTCCAAAATGAATTGTGTTTGATTTGTTTTTACTAAAATAGAAAGAAAAATTTAACTTATTTTAGAATTGGTAACTTATGGAGCACTAGTCATTAAAAATTACTCTATTTTTGCATATCGGAGAAAATTGTATTAGAATTAGAATTTGATTTTCTCGAACCTCGCTGCAACAGAATACATTAGCGAAAAATTAACTCACCATAAGACTGCATTTATTTGTTAATCGGACTTTGGTGTTTTTAACCCCTTAAAATGAATGAGGGAATTGTTACCCTACCTAGATCCCAGTCGCTGGGCAGGTGGCTCGCTGGTGCAGAGCTTCGTTTCGGGGCACTTGGGTCGCAGGAATGGCCATGGCTATTTCCTGAACTATGGTTTTAAGTTGACCAGCCGACCACCCTGACGCTTCCGGGTAACTTGACGACTTGATGGTTTCCGTTGGCCAGCGAGTCGCTTTTCTGTCGACCCACTGGACCAGCCCGTTGCTTTGCTAACTAATCGGTTAACTCTTTCGCAAACGCAGAATCCCAATGCCACCGTCAAGCCTTTGATCCAAATGCGTTGCAGGCCGCAATGTCCAGGAGCAGCAGTCTCCTCCGGTGGCTTCATATCCGACACCGGCCACTCCGGTGGCTGTTCAGCAGCCATCGACTCCTGTCCCGTTCAAGTGCCGAACTCGTCCGTCCAACAGCAAAATCCGGATGCGGACGCCATCGCCTCGAAGCTGGCCTTGCAGTTATCATCAAGGAGGAGCCGATTCTGTCGACGATGAACCGTCCGTCGACATTATAGAGGACAATACCAGTGCCAGCGGCATCGGGGGCAAGATCCATTTAAAAAGATCTTCCAAAAGCGGAAGAAGTCGTCTGGTAAGCGTGGAATTCTTTGGTGAACAGTTTTCCCAGACTTTTATCGCACACACACACGAATCACTAGAGTTCTTATGAAAGGACAGACTGGAAATTACTTAACATTTTTACAATAACATATATGTCTTTTAACTCGATCGTAGAACGCACTCGGGACAAGAAGCTGCGACGGAATCGCCGCTGCGCAAGTCCATGCTCCCAAAAACGCTCTGATGGCCCTCAACGAGGTTAAGGGCGTGACCATCAGCGATTTCACCATCGACATCAATACCGACGGGGGATTCACGGCCGTTGTCATGTGAACTCGACTCATCGTGGGCAAGGGTACTCAAAGATGACAGCCAAGAACGCGGCCTGCGAGAAGGCTTGGCGCGATTTTATAATTGCGAAGATGACGCCTAAGCCTCCCGTATTCACCAGGTGGAGATAGGTGCGGACCAATAGACACTAACGAGGATGAGGCGATGCACCGGATGATGATCTGCCATGTTGAATCTGGCTTCGTTTGCCATCTACAAGCTGTTCACGGAGTGGGAGCGCGAGGGCTATGTCGTACCCGAGATGCACCTTCGCCAATGCTGCCCAGCAGGCCGGAGGGGATGCCGGAACTCCAGTTCCGCCGGCCGAAGGAACCAAAGAAGCCGCCAGTGCGTACGGAGCTACCTCTGGCTGGGAGACCATGCACCCGGCGACCATTCTTTGCATTGTAGGCCAGCCCACCTAACTATATTCACTGTCAGTAATCAATTCCCTGCAGATGCGCCCGGGACTCAGCTACTCGGACTACGGGTCATCTGGCGACAATACCACGGCATGCAGCATCTGGGAATCACGGTGGACACCAGGAATTCCCCCACGGCAGATCCAAGAAGATCGCCCGTCTCAACGTGCCGTGAAAGTGTGCAACTCTCTGTTCGGCACAAACTTCGCCTACGGCGACACCGCTTAAGACACAACTCCAACCGCAGACTCCAACTGCCGACAGCAACACATCCTGCCAACACGCCTTCTTAATTATAATGTATACAATTGTACCGTGGAGAGATTATGCTATCTTACGTGTAAGGGAAATAGGGTCGACAAGATTCGCAACGTGTTGGGTGGGCGCTAAGTCTGTCAGCATATCGGCTGCTGTGGAAGTTTATTTGGTTCCCAGTGGGACAACTTTTAAGTCCTTTTCGATGACTCGGTTGCTCACATACAGGGTAGCCCAGATGCATGTCGTGCGCTCGCGATTGTATTACTCCGCATTGAGCTGAGTCCCGGAGGCACACTCCACATTGGATTGCGTAGGTCAGTGTTGGACTAATATGGCTTTTATTAAGGGAGTCTTAACTGCCATATGGAGGTTGCTTGAGTGGAAAAGCCTGTCCAGCTTTCAGCTTCCATGAGGATTTGGCTCTAACTGCCGTGATATGGGTTTTCAACTCAGCGTCCATCAAGGTCAACTCCGAAGTAGCAGTGGGATGAGACGTGGTCAATGGTATTTCCGTCAAAGAGAAGACCTAGGCATGTTTGAGGTCGCAGGGTAAATGTGACACAGTCGACTTAGTGAATGTAATGGATTGTTCCATTTACAGTCCATCGCTCGATTGCAGCAGCCATTCCTGAATGCATTGGGCTGAATTGAAAGGATGAGTGCGACGCAAGCATGACGGTGTCATCAGTGTAGGTGGCCAGGAGCAGCTGAGCGGGGAGGCTTCATCGGTGTTGTTCACGGGAGTTGGCATGTCAGCAGTGTACAGGGTATACGGGAAGGGTCCAAGCACACTTCCTGTGGAACCCTGCATGAATGTGTTCCAGGTTGACCGACAGTTTCGTACAGCAACATCGAAGGGCCGATCAGCGATGAAGGAGCTGAGGATGGCATAATAGGCTACTCGGAGGAGATCTTTCATTTTATATAGCAACCTTCATGCCACACCTTATCAAACGCTTGTTTCACGTCCAAAAATTCGCCGACTGTTCAAAGCTAGTTCTTGTGGGATGTGTTACTACCTCCGGCAGTTCCATCAAGCGGGTAAGCAAAATTCTCTCAAAAACTTGGAGAAAGTTGGTAGCAGGATTATCGGCGATATGAGTCGATCTGTGTTGGTGACTTCGCTTTGGGGATCATTACAATGGCGCACGTTTTCATTGCCTGGGAAAATTATCTAATCTTAGCATAGCATTAATATTTTCCCAAGACAAGCACGTTATAGAAATTTCGCAGTTCGGTTGTCTATGCATAGTAACAGGGTTTTTTTTTGGCTACAAAACTTTAGTTGCATCATTACTTCATGCGGTAAGGTATAGGTCGTGTCTGAGCGTCGGAGTATGAATATTGCTGGTAAATGCTAGGATCTCCTGTCGTGGTTGTCTTCTGAGGCGTTTTTGTGGCTAAGCAAGTCCTAGCCTCCAAGCTTAAAATGGCAGGCCTTATGGCCGTGAGACAACTTGGTGTAGCCTGCCTTGCAGCTTCAATGATCGCCATGTGAAGTAGTCGACGTACGCTTCATCCTACTGCAAAGTGTCAATGGAAATGTGTGTTCTACAGTAGCCTCGATGTGTTCTTTAAAGATCCGAATTCTCGCTTGTGGAGACAGCATTTTTTTAACACTTCGAATGATTGGGCGTCTTCAATCAATGGCAGATGATGGTCAGATAACAGTTCTGTCAGCACTTTCACCTGATTAGTTGCTGTCTAAAGCCATTGGAGATCCAAAATCTATGGCACTTGGAGAGGCAGTTGCACGGTGGGGTAGCATGTGGCTTCTCCAATTGTTGTGATGAACTGCCCAGCAATGGCAACTGTTCATCTAAGTGTCGGAGGGCAGTATATTAAGGCAACATTAAAGTTTCCTCTGCTTGCAGTCAGCTGAATAGTTACTTCCTGGATATGATTTTGAGATAAAGTGGCGATGAGAGATATTTGATCTAGCAAGGATGTTGTCTGTCATCCGGATGGTTGGCAGTATGTAGGGTAAAGCCATGACCAAAGACACTAGAATAACTAGAATATTTTTTGTCCTTCCAATTTATATAACATGAGAGCGCTTATTTCTATGTTTATTTTTGTTCGTTTTGTGTTTGGCTGCCGACTGTATACATGCGTATATGGTGTTCTATGCCCAGAGCAATGTATTTTATTTTTAATTATTTCTTGGGTTGCAAGTCTGATAAGTTTCATAATCTAAAACTATTTTGTCTAATTTAATTATTTTCCAAGGAGATCATCCTTCCGTCCGTATATAGCTGTAAAAAACTTTAGTCGTGCTTAAATATATATTCTTGTAATGTATTAAAATCCCTACTTGCTTACCTCTGACTAGGATGTATTCCTGTGAGGGGCCATTCAGGATGATAACTTTTTGGGATTTTCTGTATAGAATGGCCAAGGAAGGACGGGCATTACATGATCCTTCACCACAGTTGAGGATCGAGCAAAGCTCGTAGCACGCAATCATATCGATAATCGTCACAATGAAATAAGGCTGAGATTCCAGGACAAGAGCACCACCACATAACCGACAAGGAGCAGGTGGACCTTTGCGCGTGCGTCTTGGAATATCTTCAAACAACCACCGAGCCTTACGCTATGTTCGTCGGATTTCAACGGTTGGCGAGCTCAGTTAGCTGTCGCTTTACATTTCCCTAAATAAGGTTTATAAGAACTATATTTTTAAGAAGATTTCCTGTTTTGTACTTACATATTTTAGGTATGAAGGGCAATTAATCTTCTACGTCCTGTTTCGTTTTTGGTGGTGTTGGTTCATTTACAATGTTGTTCAATTCCTTCTCTTAGAGCGTATTATTTGGGTGGACCTCAGATAAAACAAGAGAGAATGCTATAGTCGAGTTGCCCAACTTCAGATACCCGTTACTCAGCTAGTGTGAAGCGAACGCGAAATTTCATAGTTTTTCTAGATAATGGAAGACTAATAACATTATGAAATATATCGAAAAATGGTTCAAAATAAGTTATTAGGCAAATCGATCTTGCAAATTTACAAGATTAATACAAATGTGAAAAAAATCAACACATTTTTCAAAAGTGTGGGCGTGGTAGTTTTATGCGTTTGTAAATAACTTGCGCAACATCTATGTCTCTAAAATCTGTATGCTGAATCTCAACCTTCTAGCTTTTATATTCTGAGATCTCGACGTTCATACGGACAGACGGTCATGGCTTGATCGACTCGGCTATTGATCCTGATCAAGAATACATATAATTTATATAGTCGGCAAGCTTCCTTCTGCTTGTTATATACTTTTCAACAAATCTAGTATAGCTCACGAGTAAAAGGTATAAAAATTGTATCATTTTGTTTCAGATATTACAATGTAAACATAAATCTATAGTTACCTTGTGGTTTTATTTGATCCGGGTTTGTCTTCATTGTCAATAGTTTTGTGACTTGAGCAGCGAAAAATTAAATTGGATTTTTTTGTAAGTGGGTGTATATGAGTTCTCTGTAGTCTATGATTCAAACGAGTCGTGCTTTCCATGGTCTTTTGTCCGTCTGCCGATTGTATGAACTTGGGAACATCGCGAACCTTAAGTGCTAGTTGGGACTAAGCCTATATCAGCGCAGGTTGACTACTGCTTCAATTTTCGTAAAATAATAAAAACCGCGATCTGTCATTCCGTCGTATGAATTTTAGATCTGAGGAACTATAAAAAGTCAGGGCGTTGAGACTTATGCTCAGATTCTAGAGCAGTTTGTCAAAACTGCCATGCACACTTTTCAAAATGTTCCATTTTTTTCAGAAAATTATTTGTCTTGGCACTTTCTATAGATGTGCAAAAGAATGTCGAAAATTCTCCATCGAACTAACTATCTGAGTTACAGGTATCTTACCTTACTTTGACGAATAATAATATTTGTTTAATATATGAAAAATATTAAAAATGTGCGATTAATCCAACCAGATAGTTAATTCACTTAATTCGGTGTTCATTTTCATAAATCCGCAACTTTCTATTGCTGTGGTTGAGGAAACGCAAAACTCTTGTTAAAACAGTGTGAACACATTTTCTGTTTTTCGTTGATTGGAACCTTATAGATTTTGCACGCTGCGGACTGCAAATTGTGTTTGCAAGTCATGAAAGATTTAATATGTGATTGCATTGCCATTTTTAACTCGTCGTGTTTTAAAATGCACAGTTGTCTTCAGCTTAAAATTTTAAAGTACTATACATTTGTGGTCAAAAAATACTTCACTTGGTATATTACTATGGCCAGTGTGAAATGTCTCTAATATATTTAATACAAGAATCGATTTTCAAAATATGTGAACAAATTCGATATATTCTGATATATGCATTACATCCTATTTAGGTTTTTCCCGTCGCGCAGTAAGCTTATCTCTGTGATTTGAACAGTGAAAAATTAAATTACAAAAAACGAAAAATCAAGATGGAGGGAAAACTTCGTCACTCACGGCAAACAACAAGCCATTTGTCTTTGGAGGCATTTACGTAAGAATCTGCATTTTTTCAAGTGTGTGCAGGAGTGTGAGTTTAACTTCCTGTGAAGAGATGTGTCCTAGTGAAAATAGATCACGAAAACAAAACCATTGTTGGACTCATCCATATTTGATTTTGTGAATAACAAAGTTTTCGATTTTATTTCTATAATTTGGCAGCGACAAAGTGAAAGTGTGTGTATTCATTACAATTGTGAACTCATTTGCAATAGCCACTAAAAGCGGGTTAATCGAAAGTGCAGAGTCTGCTGCAGATGTTGTCCGAATTCCACCAGCATCCACAATGCACCCTCCAGCCACCCAGCTTTCCTCTTCCATTGCATTTGTATCCACCCATTTGGTCATTGCACTCATTCCACTCCGTTCGTGCTTTCGATCACAGAGATGGCTGCACTGCGATAGTTTCACGCTGGACTTGCGTTATCGCTAACTTTTATGGCTCTGAAAATGGATCACCAAATTGTAATAAATTATTAGTTTTGGGTCAGATAGCAATCCCATTATCCAAGTGCCCGAAACGAGCCGGCGACATGACTCAGCGATGACCGAAGGATCCCATAACTATACTATTCAAGTCAAAATGAATCGTGTTTGATTTGTTTCTACTAAAATAGAAAGAAAATTTAGCTTATTTAAGATTGGGTAACTTATGTAGCACAGTCATTAAAATTACTCTATTTTTGCATATCGGGAATTGTTTAGAATTAGAATTTGATTTTCTCGAACTCGCTGCAACAGAATACATTAGCGAAAATTAACTCACTAAGACTGCATTTATTGTTAATCGGACTTTGGTGTTTTAACCCTTAAATATGAATGAGGAATTGTTACTACCCTAGATCACAGTGCTGGGCAGGTGGCTCCGCTGGTGCAGAGCTTCGTTTCGGGGCACTTGGTCGCAGGAATGGCCATGGCTTTTCCTGAACTATGGTTTTAGTTACAGCCGACCACCTGACGCTTCGGGTAACTTGACGACTTGATGGTTTCCGTTGGCCAGCGAGTCGCTTTTCTGTCGACCCACTGGACAGCCCGTTGCTTTGCTAACTAATCGGGTTAACTCTTTCGCAAACGAGAATCCCAATGCCACGTCAAGCCTTTGATCCAATGCGTTGCAGCCGCAATGTCCAGGAGCAGCAGTCTCCTCCGGTGGCTTCATATTCCGACACGGCCACTCGGTGCTGTTCAGCAGCCATCGACTCTCGTCCCGTTCAAGTGCCGAACTCGTCCGTCCAACGCAAAATCGGATGCGGACGCCATCGCCTCGAAGCTGGCCTTGCAGTTATCATCAAGGAGGAGCCGATCTTGTCGACGATGAACCGTCCGTCGACATTCTAGAGGACAATACGCAGTGCCAGCGGATCGGGGGCAAGATCCATTTAAAGATCTTCCAAAAGCGGAAGAAAGTGTCTGGTAGCGTGGAATTCTTTGGTGAACAGTTTTCCCAGACTTTTATCGCACACACACGAATCACTAGAGTTCTTATGAAGGACAGACTGGAAATTATTAACATTTTTACAATAACATATATGTCTTTTTACCGATCGTAGAACGCACTCGGGACAAGAGCTGCGACGGAATCGCAGCTGCGAAGTCATGCTCCCAAAAGCTCTGATGGCCCTCAACGAGGTTAAGGCGTGACATCAGCGTTTCACATCGACATCAATACGACGGGGGATTCACGGCGTTGTCAATGTCAACTCGACTCAGTAGTGGGCAGGGTACTCAAGATGACAGCCAAGAACGCGGCCTGCGAGAAGGCTTGGCGCGATTTATAATTGCGAAGATGACGCTAAGCTCCCCGTATTCCACGCAGGTGGAGATGGTGGGAGCAATAGACACTACGAGGATGAGGCCGATGCACCGGATGATGAATCTGCCCATGTTGAATCTGGCTTCGTTTGCCATCTACAAGCTGTTCACGGAGTGGGAGCGCGAGGGCTATGTC